>NW_026020173.1:582855-687361 GCF_900185275.1 Solanum verrucosum
ATTTCTTGAATGGGCAGAGATGAGGTGACTCATACTTCACAAAGTTCTCAAGCAGCTGGATAGATATGGAATTAGAACCAATCATTTGGTTCATCACTTCGACATTCTCCTTCATCTCGTCTAGCACTATGTCATGTTCACTTACTTTGTGAAGAATGATTGCGAGCATTCCTTCCACACGTTGGCCCTCATTATCCTTAGGTATTTTTTGCTCATGAGGAGGGACGTATTTATCCTTCCTTCTGCATTGGACTTCGATCTCCACTACCTTTCAGGTTAACTCATCCATCTGAGTCATTAGTGCTGCCAACATGAAGTCCTTATCTACTTTTTGGTTTGTTTCATCCATGCGATCAAGTAGGTGGGCTGCTTTCTCATAAAGCTGCTGTGTAATGCCACCCGAAATGAGTTGGTTGGTACTTGCCTTGTTTTCGGGACCAAGACTTCTGTAGAAGCAGTCCATGAGGACTGTATTGGGAATTTCATGAGTGGGGCATTGAATTAGAAGTGATTTAAACCTTGCCCACGCCTCATGAATCCGTTCACCTTCCAATTGTTTGAAGGTTAGAATGCGATCTCTCTACATCATCGCGTCTGATGAAGGGAAGTTCATCTCTCCACCTTTTTTGTTTGAAATCTCAAACAAGCAAAACAAAACTAAAGATAAAGTAAGTGAACTATAACTAAGAAGATTTTTTTTTTACTTAACTACAAATTCTCAAATAACACCACTCCTCGGCAGTGGTGCCATTTTGATGTTTCAGACGTAATCAACTGACACTAGTTCTGTTCAAGTGCCATACGATCGCGTGTAGTGATATAACCCAACCAAGGGTTGGGATCGTACCCACATGGAGTGGTTTTGAGAATTAATAGAAAAATAAAATTTAGTTCTAATTAGTCATAGCTAAAAACATTTTCGAATAAAAACATACTAAATCAAAGGGGCTGACAAAAGCGTCAATTATCAATGGGGGGTTTGTATTGATTAACAACTAAAAAAAGCAAAAATATAAGAAAATGAGATATGGAGACGAGACTCTTGGGGTGTGATATGAATACAAGATAAACTAGACTATCGGGTACATGCTTTTGATAGTAAATTCGTTGTGTATTGGTGACTAGGCTAGACTATAGTGAGGGTAAATTCTCTCTCGAGCAACTTACCATGAATCAACTTGGTTTCTCTTGAACACCGAGTTGCCACATTAAGCACAGCCTCCGCCTTAACCCATTCACTCTCTCGAGCTGAGTGTGTAGGAGAAGGACAAGGATTCACTCTCTCGAGCTGAACCCATGTCGACCCAATACCACCAGCTATCAATTTAGTATTCTTAGTTTTACGACCTCTCTCTCAAGCAAGCGAAAACACCAAGATGAAATCGTATTTGCAACTACAATTCCATTAAGTTCATACACAACTACTAAATGAAATCACATTTAAACAACTAATAAACCATCAACAAGCAAGACCCAACAGATAATCTAACCTATATTCACAAACTCACACCCCAAGAATTGGGGTTTTAGCTAGACATGTAAAAGAAATAAAAGTTTATACCAATATAAGTTTCCATCAACTGGGTATGAAGAATTAAGTCTTAAGACACGTCAAGAGTGAAGAATCTTCGAGACCCACGCCCAATTTCTTGAAGTGAAACCCTTTGAATCTTCAAGGTTTTAGAACAAAGTCTCCCAAACCCTCTAAAACTTGGAACTGAAAATATTCTAAGTCTGAAATAAAAATTGTCTATGACTTGATTTCTTAATTGATACTAAGCTAACAATTTCAACAAGTAGTTATAGTGTTTGAAAATTTGTGCTGCAGCGGATCACTCGGCGCAGTTAGTCGGGATCACCAATACACTCAGCGATTCGCCTTTTGGTCGATTTCATCGCCTTCTTGCTGTAACCTTCAGCCTCTTCGCACTTTGAGTAGTTGGGCGATATGGTACTGCTTCGCGGAACTACTCGGCGACACACCGACTGCTCCATTTCATCGCCAACTTGATCTTTCCCTTCAGGGCTCAGCACACTGGAACAAAAGGTGATCTCCAAGCCGATCGACGACTCGCCAACTGGACTCGGCGATCCTCATGCCTTCATTTCTTCATTCTTTTTAGCCGCTTTATTTTTTCTTGCCAAGTAGTGTGCATGCTTTGACTTAAACTCTAAATACTTGAAACTTAAGGGTTTTCATCAGATATTGAGATAAAATATGCATTTGAGGACCCTAATTCTATCCAAATATAGCCCTAAATGAGTCCAATTTGTGGACTCATCAGTTTCCCATCCATTTAAGAAATGAGACCTTCTGTTCAAGACCTTTCCACACTATAAACCATGACCACTGCTCATAACAATCAACTAACAAAGTTGGCCAATGCTTTACCATCTAATATTCATAGTGCTTTCAAAAAGGCACTGAAGCCATTGTCTAATTCAATTTGTAATGTGTGTAGAAAAGTAGACACTTATACTTGTGAGTGATTGTGAATCACCTCTAGCTACTGCTATCCCACTGGACGATTGGTTGTATGGGGATGAGATCATCTGACCTTGATACACATAGTATGAGGGCATCACCGCTACAACAACCTCCTATTTCTTAGTAGAGAAATTAACTAACAAGGACATCTCAGTATATCACTTACCCTAGCTTTTCCTACCATGATCTCATGAGTGTGGCAGAATGTTGGGTGGTTTGTCCATCAAGGAGAATCTTAGCCATAGATCCTACGATTCCCCCTCTTCATATGTTCAAAATTTATCTGAGGTACACATAAATTCCTTTGAGTAAGTGCCCATACGTGTCACACCATGGAGTACCTCCTACCTTCTTCCCTTTTCAATGAGGACATCACTTAATTATTTTTTATTGGACGAGATGGCAATGTAAATATATAAGGTGTAATGAGATGATTGTATTTTATTTTTCTTATGTGATGGTCATTTGTGCAAACTGGGTTGGTTTTACATTTCTCTATTGTATTACTACTCGTGTTTGCTTTCTTTATATTCACGCTTAGTTCCTTTCAACAAGGACTTATTTTCTTAATAAATTTATGGCTCATCAACAAAATTCACTTTTGTGAAAAGTGGTAGTAGTTGAATAAACTCCAAGTGTTTTACTTCCCAACAAGCAAAATGTCTTTACTTTATTTTGTGCTGGAGTCTTTTTTGTGTCAAACCGGGTTTGCGTTCCCTATGATAGATTTTAGATTACTATCTTATGGGAAAATGTCAAGTTTTAGTTTAAATTAAGTCTTGTGTCGGACCTCTTGCAAGAGGGACCACCAAATTTTTTATTGGCAAAATAAGTTTGTTATTTTTTGAAATGATTTCAAAAATGCGAAAAAGTGATTTAAAAAGCAATCTCAAATGCATTATTTATTTGGCTTTTATGATTGACAAACGGGGTTTTCCCGTTGTAGTTGTCAAAATTCATTCGATTTTATTGATTTTATTCATTCTTTCATATGCATACTGTCTAGAACTTGCCTCAAAATGTATTTCAAACAAATATTCTAGATTTGACTTGACATGAAAGATAAACTTAGGCACTTTTGGCTAGCCAGTCTATCCCAAATTTCCCCTCCAAATAATATGATCTTAGTCAACCTCATCAAGCCTAAGCCATGTTCTTTGGTTACCATTTTTCATACCATGAACATTTATAACTCTCTATCTTAACACCCTCATGTCTCCCTAGTTGCCAAATGACTGTGATGTAGGCTAAAAGTCTATATTTGTGGAAGAAAAGGAGAAAAAGAGTATGAAGTGTAAATGTAGGAAAAAACTTATGTTTCGGAATCCATGCAAACAAATTGAAAAAATGAGGTTTGAGCTAAAAGCATAGAGAACCGTGACCTAAACATTGGAAAACGTTGAAAAGAGTCATGAATGAAGAGAAAAAAATTGTGGGTTCTAGCTCATTGTATGCATGTCCCTCTAGTTGAAAAAAGAATGGAAGTTAAAACAAGGTAATGTTGTAACAAGGAAGAAATAAGGTGGAAAGAAAAAATTTAAAATGTGAGCAGTAAGCTCAAGTAAAAATAAATGGAAGCATAAACAATGACACCCTACCTTTTCCCTAAGCCTAAGCTAAACCAAAAATTGTTACTGATTTTAAGCTTTTTCAATCGACATTAGTGGAGATCTACATATAGGGCAAGCCTATGGGTCAATGTGTGTAAACTTGAATTATTTTGCCGGAGTGAGTTTTCTAACATTATCCATAACCCCTTGAATTTATATTCTTAAATGTGTGTGTGATTCTCTCTTATATGAGTGGCACTACATCATTCATATGAATTGTGAAGCGAACAATATTTATAATGTGGAAACTACGACATTTAGAAACTTTCTTCTTACTCATGTTAGTGCGATACAGTTCAAGTCTATACAAGTTTCTTCTAAATCGTGCTTATGCGTGTCTTTTCAGATAATGCCTCCACGAAGAGATGTTGGACATCCTACTAGGAGTAACAATAATCCTCAAGGTCCAAAAGCTTCAAATGCAACAAAAGTGCAACCCCCTCAGGGAGATGTCACCAATGCTGAGTTCAGGAATTCTATTCAAATGTTGACTCGGGTTCTGGCAAATTAGAATGGTCAACAAAGAGTGGATTGTCAGGATGTGGTTAATACATGTAGAATCTGTGAGATTTTTTAGAATGAATCCCTAGAGTTCATAGGGTCGAAGGTTAGTGAGGATCCGAAGAACTTTGTGGAAGAACTTAAGAAAGTGTTTGAGGTCATGCATGTTGCTGATGCAGAGCATGTGGAGTTAGCTTCTTATCAGCTCAATGATGTTCCGAAGATATGGTATGATCCATTGAAGAAGAACAGGGCATAGGGGGCACCACTCTGATTTGGGATGTGTTTGAGAATGCTTTCTTGAGGCGTTTCTTTCACTAAAAGCTAAGGGAAGCTAAGGTGAGAAAGTTCCTAAATCTGAAATAGGAAGTTATGAGTTTGTAGGAGTATAGCCTCAAGTTTACACATCGGTCTCACTATGTTCCAGAGATGGTGGTGGATATGAGGAGTAAGATTAGTTTGTTCGTGTGACACTTTAGACAAGCTAAAAAGATTGATACCATTGACTTGAAATGCTTTACTAATTTGGTTAAAAAAAGGTTTTCCCAGAATTGTGCTAAAATTGTTTTGTTATAACCTTTCATCATGTGCTCAATGAATATTTTGTCGAGGACTAGCAATAGTTAAAGTTTGTGGGTTTGATGAGCTGGTATTTTACCGACTCATTGGACTCAAATATATTCATTAGTTATTTCCATGTTTTAATGTTAATTGAAGGGGTTTTAGGCCTTATTTCCCTTGTATGCAGACATACTTTGGTAAAGCAAACATTGATGGATTTGAAGACAGATAGCACTAAAACACACCAGCGATAGAGTTGGCGTTCTGCACAATCCAAAAGGCACCTCGTTGGCTAAATGCTAGCTTAAATGGAGGTTTTTCTTGTCTTAGTACAAGTGTGAACTTGGAGCGGTACAATGACTTATTGGCATTGACCAATCCCATTGTAGAAGCTTTTGACAAGAGCTGAACTGAGGAGGCGACTGGTGCTCCACTTTCTCTCATAAGCATTTCATCGATCCAAAGCAAGTTTGAATGTTGGAAGTTAAAGAGAAAAATATATTTATAGAAAAATAATTCTTCCTTTTTAATACTCAAAGCATAAAATAGGGATTTGTGCAATCATGTAGCTTTATCTTCTTCCCAATGATGGAAATATGTAATAGACAGGACTTTTATGTTATAGAGATAGAGTAAGAAAGTAGATAATAGAGTAGTGAAAACTTCTTAGATGGTAAAGCAAGAAAACTCAAATTTGAGTCTGTCAGAGTTTAGAAATCAAGTTTTCCTTATTAATCTAGCTTGGAATGGGACCATTTTTATTGGTATTGTATGTATTTAACATTTTAAAAGAAGCTAAGCCCGTATTTAGGGGTGTGTGTGCTTGATGGGGGATGTAACACTATGATGAGTATTGATTAATCAATTTTATTATTGATTGTATTTCATAGATATAAAGTTTTCTTGAAGTTTTAATTTGAAAATAATGGTCGCAAACATTGAGTGAGTTCTCTAACTCCATTTTGACTTGGGAAAGCTTAATGGAGTTAGGTAATATTTAGTAGTGAGGTCTTGATGAAATTTATTCTATAGGTTTGAGCTAGGGATGGAATAATCTGAGTAATTTCACATTTAATGATTTTGAACTTGGAATAGTATATCTACTCAAGCTTTGTTTGGTGTTTTATTGGCAAAGATCTTGGAGTTCAGAAGAACCCAAGAGATATATGTTTGATAGTTATGAGAATATCGAGTGTAGCTTAGATTAAACACTATTGATGTATCAATCAATTTTGTCTGGTTAATTTTCACTTATTGGAGTTGAAATTCCTATTGGTATGCACACACCCCTGGTCTTTTCCAACATGTTTAGATCTTATTTGTGTTAATTCCCTGCTTTGTAAAGCTTGTTGAAATATTAGTTGTTAGATAAACCCCCCCCCCCCCCTTCCCCATTTTGATATACTTGTTCTTGTTAGGAATTATTTTTTTGTTAACTTTGTGTGGTGAAAGCAATAGAAGAGGAGCCCTGTATACCAATCCTTGTGGTTCGACCCCGACCTCATAAGTTGGGTATTTGTTTTGCAAACAACCGTCTATGCCCTGAAATATAGGACATAGTTGAACATTTGTCAAAACCTTAAATTTCCTAAAAGCATAAGCTACAACATGTTAGATTAACGCAAAACCAAGACAAATTCTATAGGCATCACAATGCACAACAAAACCATCTTGTAAAGTGAAAACAAGTTCTGGAGTAAGTCTAATCTTCAACTTTTGAAAATTCTTATCACAAGCGTAGGACCATTGAAATTTCACTTTATTCTTACTAAAGGTAGTTAAAATAGAAACAATAGAGGAAAATAATTTTACAAGCTGTCTATAGTAACTAGATAAACCCTAGAAACTCCAAATATCCGAGGTAGAAAGAGGTATAGGCCAGTTCTTAACCATCTCAGTCTTCTTAGAATAAACGTGAATACATTCTCCTTGTCAATTTGTGGCATCGTCCAGTTGAGGCGGCTACTTGGGAGACCAAGCATGCTATACGGGTCTGCTTACCTACTGGTGGGTTTTAGTACTTTCCATCATGAATCGGGTAGTCAAATCTTTACAAGTTGGAATCAGAGCCCTAGGTTCCTCAGCGTCACTGGTACAGAGCTAATACCTAGTAGAGTTCTACGGATCGGTGTGGAGACGTATGTGTCCTATCTTTGGGAGGCTACAGGGTGTGCTTAGGAATTCCTCTCGTCTTTTATCACTTTCGTGCAACCTGTGTCATGTTGGTTTCTTGGAATCTCACTTTTCACTCTTGCTAACTGGGGTTGGAGTTGACTAGTTGAGTTGATTGTCACTCTTGCTAGTTGGGCTGGAAGTTTACTAGTTGAGTTGATTGTCACTCTTTCTAGTTGGGCTGGGAGTTTACTAGTTCTTGGATTTGGATCTTGATTGCTCTTATGGCTTGTAGACTTAGCTATTATGTGTACTTGTCGGGCTTGTGGGGGTCCGTTCAGGATTTATTTAATCTTGCGCATAAGTTTACCTTATGGGCTTATGGGGTCTAGTAAGGTTTAGTTTAGTTGCACTTAGATTTACTTTCAGTATGCTTGTGCGCCTTCTTTCCTTCTCAGCTTTGACCTCGATTGGTGTTTAGATTCTATGTTTTCTGATTATTTGTACCTTTCATGCTCGATCGGCCTATGATACCTATAGAGTACCCTGTTTTGGTACTTATGCTACACTATGCATCTCTTCGTGATGAAGGTCCTAGTACCAGCTACTAACGGTGATCATTCGTACTGTTTTTTGCAGCTTGGGATATCAGAGACGAGGGGGAGCACTTGGCGTCCTAGATCAGCATGTCTCTTTCTTTATATATGTTAGCTTTTCTCTTGGCTTTGAGACGGATTGTTGTGGTCCACTACTGAGACTTGTATTTACTCTTGTTAGACAACTTTGTACTCGTGACTTCTAGGTTCTGGGAGGGTATCTATTGTATATAGTTTTGGGTTTATTTTTTGTTTTTGTCTTTTCTTATTATTAGCATTTCTTGTTGTTTAAGTTCTATCCTTATACTCACTACTAGTCATTCTAGATACGAGTCAGCTTACCTACCAGTAGGTTTTAGTAGGTGCCATCATGACTCTGGGAGTCGTGTTGTGACAACCCTCTTGATTTTCACCTGCGATGGGTAATTGGTAGTCACTAATATTCAAGAGAAGGGGTTGATTTGTCAGCATTCGATGGGACATTTTACTTCCTATTGATGTAGAAGGAGATTTCCGTATAAAAATGTGTAACGTATATCCTTTCATATGATAGCTACTACTTTTGTCAAGTTAGATACAGATAGAAAAGTACAGTCTTCATCTTATCATATTGTTAAAGTAGAAAATATATAACACGTTATGTAGTGAGGTTTTATACCTTCATTAGATGGTTTGGAATCAGATACGCTAGTCACTACTCCCATTAGGGCAAGGAAGTAAGCCGCACAACCCAAAGAGGCCTAGAACAAATAGAATTTTCAACAATAGTCGGCTAACAGAGGTGTAAATGCAAATACTTGTTCGGTAGAAAGATAAAAGTGGATTCACGGAGAATAAGCTAGCTCTGTGTTCGAGTGGCATTTCACGCGTAGAAGGTTCATTTGTTTCTAATCTTCGAGGCAAGCGAATTCAGTCTCTCCGTCAGTCCTAAATCCTTCTTATAGCTTAGTCAATGTCGTAGTATGAGAAAAATGAAAATCTATAGAGAAAAGAGATTAGACTAGTCATTGCACCAGCAGCGTCTACAAGCCTCTCACTTCAGTACCATCTCCTTTTTATTAACCGAGCTTTCCTGTCAACCCTTTACGGCGCTTGCTTCCTTGATGTGCTCGGAGAGCCTGGTTATAATTTAGGGTTTGTAGATACAACTACAACGTCTTCTCTTTATAGATATTCTCTCACCTTTATACGACTGGATACAAAATTATCTATTTTTGAAACAAAAATTAAAGTAGTAAATCTTTATAGATAGATAGATAGATAGATAGATGGATGGATGGATGGATGGATGGATGGATGGATTGATGGATAGATAGATAAATTATTTCATTCCTGGTTCCATTTATAAAGAAAAAATGGAACCAGGAATGATTGGCAAAAAGTGAATTTATCTTTTACCCAATGGTGTTCTTTCTTTTACAAAAAAATAATTTTTAGATGTAGTTAAAGAGTTGACCATATCTAACTTCTTTGATGAACTTATTTTTTGTTACAAATGTACTTATTTGTAAAAAGATACAAGGAAAAAGAAAAAAACAACAGTGTATCTTTAGCCTTGTGATGTTACCTTATAAGTAACTAATCCTAGGGATTCTTTTCGATTTCAGGTGAGTCACTTGCCATATTTAAAATGTACTTTGTTATTTGCACATGGAAATGTACTCATATATTCTTTAATGTTACACATGAACACAATGTCATATATCGAACTTAATATTAAACATGGGTTCGCAATCAAGTATTTATTGGAATTTTAGATATTTTTTGCACATGTATCTATGCCCCAATTGTGTGTCAAAATTTCTAGGTTCACTTGAACTCATACCTTCTTAACCACTCCACTGATGATAGGGGTCTTCAATTTACATTAATTTTACAAATGTAGAGACACAATAGAAAACTTTTTCTTCACCACACAAGAACAATTTCCATAAATGTTCACTTCATCTACATGTGAAATGAGGAGATAACTTTAAGAATCCATAGGATATGCAATATATTTTACATAGATGGTTGTTGGGGAAGAGTGATAGAGAATGTGATTGATTTTCAAGTAGAAGGTTCATTTGTCTAAACCAAGTCAATCAAGATAGATTGGCAAATGATCTATTTTTATGAATTCGGCAGCTTAGGGAAAATTGCATCAACATGGTGATGATACATTAGATCAGCAAGCCAAAGTCTAGCAATGTAGTGATGAGACGATGTAGACCTGTGAACTTCTTCAATAATCCAGATGGTTGCTTCAGCTTTGCTCTGATCAATAATGGTATCTAATCGAACGTCTTCATTATCAACACCAAGCCTCATTTGATCAAACTTCCTTATCTGGACATTGGTCAGGTAATGCAGGGGTGGCCCATATAACTCCTTCATGGTTGCAGCCAATCCAACCCATGAGGTGAAAGGGATAATAAAGCCACGCTCTATGGGAATTGGGACCACCTTCATGTACTCTTGGTACATTCTTGCTCTTCTTAGGATTGAATCTGATATACAGAGCGTGTAAGACTAGTGATACGAATAAAAAATATTGAGTAAAGATACTTCATAACCTTGCACTGTAGCCACTCATGTGGCAATTAGTTTGAACATAAGATCTTTGAAACACTATCTATATTAACAAAACAAAAAAATAACTCATTTGAGAATCAATATTATCATAAAAGAGACCTCTCAAACATCAGAAATAAGTCTATTAAATGAAGGCTACATCTATCCAGAGGTTTTTTGTCAATTT
Organism: Solanum verrucosum; assembly: GCF_900185275.1. Lineage (NCBI taxonomy): Eukaryota > Viridiplantae > Streptophyta > Magnoliopsida > Solanales > Solanaceae > Solanum > Solanum verrucosum. The sequence continues at coordinate 593,464 of NW_026020173.1, forward strand.
GTAAAGACAAAAAGGAAGCAACATAGATATATGTCTTTTCTTTCAAATTCGACAAGGATAAATGATTAAAAGTTTTTGTTGATCCAAAGTATCCTTATGATCTATTTATTGAAGAAGAAAAAGGAAAGCTATACAAACGTATTACCATTTGTCTAGATTTGCATTTTTATTTTCGGAAAATATCCTAATTCTAAAATCATCTCTAATTATTTACCATTTTTAAGGTTGCAGAAAACTTGTTTGAAAGAAGAGAAAAAGTTTTCGTCATTTTCAGCCCGATACAATGTTAATGCTCCATTGTTCTTAAACTCATACAAATGCAAAATCAAGATCTGTTAAAACTCATACAAATACAAAATAAAAATGAACTTCATTTTAATATGGGAAATCAAATTGTTAAAACGCTTTTGCACGTATCGTAACCATATACAGTACCATCTTCTCGGATGAAAAATCACATTGTTTACAAAATATTTATCAAATCGATTCCATTAGGATGCTCTTAGCTTAAATTATTCAAACAAGTGGAACTACAGTGTTACCAGATCATAAGTGTTAGTTAGCATAAAGCATTACTGAACTTCATTACAAAATGCTATAACAACAAAGACTATAAGACACACTGTGGAAAAGATGTAAGATGGAATTAACAAACTCGTTGTACCAATTTTTACTTATGCATGAATTGCTTGCTAATGACACTAGAGCAATCTAAAGTTTGATGTGATAAATTTCTAGGACCATCTTTGATTCTCAAGTTTCCATGGAGGCAAAATTATGCAAAATAAGATTGTTTTTGCAAAATTATGCAAACTATATATACCCCAAAATTAATGAGAAAATATATATTTTTTTCTTCTTATTTGGCAATGACAAAGCCACACAAGTTTGTTCAACATATGCAGACACTTGTTCAACGAGCAAATTGAGAGAATCAGTTGAAAATTATGTGATTTATAACACGTACCTTCAGAATCATTAGAGGAAGATGAGTCACCCGATGATACCTGATCACCAAATAACTCTGCTCCTTTCATTGTTGTAACTAGTACAGAAAAAGAAAAGCATGTTAGCAGCTTATACAAATGAAAATTTTCATGAAACTATATTAACTTCAATTGGATAAAATGGAAGTGTCTACTCCCAAAGATGAAATGAATAAAGAATTTGGATAGAAGGAAATGACTAATCAATGAGGCGAATTAGCAACTGGATGGAAAGCTATACAATTTCTATAGACGGCGACGTCTGCACATAAAAACCTAATTGTCAAGTGTAACACTAAACACTTAAAATTTCAACTCATATAGAATAATCAACAAAACTCATGTCTTCTTATCATCCCTTCCCCAATGTAAAGAGATAGTACCATGAAAGATAAAAAACAAAAAAATCAGACACGCAAATGACTGTTCAGATACAGAAGCTCATACAATTTAAATAGAAGACTATTTTGATTTATTTTCATAAAAAACTAATGGTCAAGTTTAATATCCAATATCATCTCAAATAGAAAAAATTCTAGCAGATTCAACAAAATTCATGCCCAGATCATTTTTTTTCTTCTTTAACCAAAATGGATTAGGGTTTATAAGAGAAGAGTAACTTACATTTGAAGTTCAAGGAAGAAATATATGAGTTCGGAGAATACTAATTTTTCCTCACTCACTATTAAGCTTTTACCATTTATAGAGTGTGACATTTGAGAACGACGCAAAAGGCAAAAACTTGTTGATTTAATTTGGTCAAACAAACATGTGTTCCAACTAGTTGATAATTAATTATTATCTCAATATTATATATACAAAATATAAAATTATATTTGTTAGTTTTCTTATTAAAAATAAAAGATTTCAAGATATTAATAATCTATTTTTATAATTTAAAATTTTCCTTGTTTCTCTTTGTTCATTCATAATCCTCACACATCATTATTGTCCCCCTATCAAAATCATGGCTATTGCCTTCAATAATATCATTTGTTCCTTACAAATTACTAGTCTATTAACACTAGGTAGTGCTTTTCTTCTTTGTTAATCATTCTAATTTAAATGCTAAATTTGATATATTTGTAAATTTTTATCAATTCAAAAGTTGCTCATCTACTATTGATGTAAACTAGTTCCAGCTAGTGATGTCGTATAAAGCCGATGGAAAATAGTTCTGGCTAGTGATATTGTGCCGAAAGGAAATGGTTCTGGGAAGAGTTTGACTATTGTGATTTGATGCATTTTGATGCTGATTGAGCTACTTGTTAAATGCGATTGATGCACTTGATACTTGTGATTGACATACTTGATACGTGTTGATTGTTGAATTGAGACTATTGGACTATGATTATTGAGCCTTGTGAACTGTGTATTCGAACTATTAACGGATGACATAAATAAATATTTTCTCAATGTCTCATAGCATATTTGAGAGTTGCACATAAAATAATGAACCAATGACATTTATTACCATTTACTATGAGACTAGATTTAGACAACTCACAAAGATTTGGGTAATAATATTTTGGTCAAGATCTCAAGGAAATATTGCAACCACATTAACTTGTTGAGTCTAATTCATACTAAATTTGGATAAAGCTTCAACCGATGGTCCATTTCGTTGAAGGCACAAACTCATGTAACGTATTAAAGTATATGCCATCATATTCAAATTCAAGACCAACAAAATGATTATGTGTGTTTAAATGACATGGAAACTCCCAATCATAACAAGAACCAATCAAAAGTCATTTAGTGTCGAAAATGACATGTCTTGACAAATCATAAGCAATCTTATAATTTAGCATTTGTGATAAACTTAATGACTATCAAAATGAGGAAACAAAAATTCATTTACCCTTGGAATACCTACATCCTACAACTATTAATAGGAGGGATGGGTTCATAACTTTCTAAAGACATATAAAGCATTGGAGAAAACGTTCTGCAGCCGGTGAAGGCATCCGCAATCAGAAGTTCTTCCCAGAGATCAACCTGACACAACATAGTGCTGCCCAACATTCCTAACGGTCAAGTACATCTCAAAGACTTATTTCTATAACCCTTACATATTAATACATATATATGTGACATCATTTTTTTAATTGTAATCCGAAAAATCATGTTGGATACATTTTTCAATATTATTCTCTAGTTCTTTTGTGTTTTCTTTTCATTTTACAACAACACTCATTTCCCAAAATCTCTCCTTTTTTTGTTAAAAGTAAGAAAATACAGATGGTACATTTCAATCTATTTGTGGAGCATTTTTCTAAACATTAAACCTCTTTAACTGATAAGTCTCTGGATGCAACTCTGTAAAGGGGAAATCCCAACCATTGCACAAAGTACGAAACTTGGTAGATAACAGATCTGATCAGCTTTCTTGTATATTGACTATTGGTTTTCTTCAATTGAATCTAGGTTGAATTTTCGAGCTTATTTGATTCTGGTGTGCTTTTGTATTGAAAATAAACTAGCTAACACTTTTCGATTAGGGACTGAGTGAAAAGTCATATGTGGTCATGTTTTACTATCGGGTGAAAAGTCATATGTAGTTATGTTTTAGTAGAATGTAGGATCAATATGACCTTTTACCCGATCCCTAATGCATGTATTCCTTTTTATAACTTCGACATAAACTAAATTCAGTTATTGATAAATTGTTAAGGGACATGTAGTATATTTTACTAGATAGAAAGAATTTAATAAAAGATGCTTATGATATTGTGTTGACCCTCCGATTCTCAATTCGCCGAGTTCAATGAATATGAGTGGAGAAAGCTATGGTGTAGATAGGATTAGCAGTTTTCCTTGTGATCTTCTTAAGAAGATATTAAGATGCTTGCCTTTGCATGATGTCGTAAGGACAAGTGTTTTCCCAACAAAAAGAAGGTACAAGTGGGTAGTATGTTCCGAGCTTGTGTTTGATTATTACATTAACAAAGAACTCCTCTTGAAAACAAGTATTTATAAAGTCCTATTGATGCATCAAGGAGAAGTATGCAAATTAAGCCTCTTGGTCCTTAGCTGTCATGCCCTGAGGCTACCCCCTTTACGTAACACGACATCTAGGATCATGAATGACCTCAAGTTAACCCTGTTTCTAGCATATCACAAGCATACTCAACATATCTAAGAAAACATGAACTAATGTGGAAGCTTAATCAATTGATAACTGAAAGTGGGGAATACCCATCTAGTCTTCATATAAATGTATAAAACATACTAAGAGTTTTAGTGATACTGAACAATCACTCAAAAGCTAAAGTTGAATCTAATACTATGTCTAAAAAGCCTCTAGCTGACTAGTGTTGCTGAGACACCCCCCAGCTTACTCTAGCAAAACTAAAAATGAAACTGAAATGAAAGACTGAATGTGAAAATCATTTTTATTGTCCTCAAAGTATGATGACTCACCACTGAAGCTGTTGAATACAGATCGGGAACCAATTTATGCGTGATTTGGATGCTGAATGCTTGAACCTACATCATGAAAGGATGTAGCGCAGAGTATGCGTCAGTACTTGGAATGTATTGAGCATGCATGATATAGAATATAGTTGAACAAATAAACCTGAGCGATAACATAATTTGAACAGAAACATAGATACTGAAATATAACTGAAAACAATGTTAAATTCAATGACCAAGTACAAATCATGAAAATGCATGATGAGACTGAATACTAAGGGATAAACTGAAAACCTGGTCAAATGCACTAGAGATTGATCGTGGGAGCTACAATTAACCGACATAAAACCACGTGAGCTAAATGCAGAGTCCAATGTATACCCCCTCCACCATCGAAAGGACCCAATATACCTTGTCAGGGGTATAAAGGCATGACTAGCGTTATCACTAATTCTGATGCCCACAGAGGTGACTTATAAACCTAAGACTAAACTTACGCAAGATTAAATTGAGGGACTGGAGAAGAACTATTACCTCAAGCTGAAACGGAATCAGAAGGAAAGAGGTGATGATACTTGGCCTTCATGGTTTCTTCTGATTCCGAAGTAGCTCCCTCTACGGACTGTCTCCTCCAAAAAACCTTCACTAATGCAACTTTTTTATTTCTCAACCTACAAACCGGATGGTCAGAATTCTCAATTGAACTCATAAGTGAGACTATCCTCCACAGCTACACTCTCTAATGGTACTATGGATGTCGGATCACCCACACATTTCTACAATAGAGAAATATAAAAGACTGGATGAACCGCTGCTAGTTTTGCTGGCAACTCTAACTCTTAAGCCACATTACCAATTATTTTTAGGATTCTGTAAGGACCTACATATATAGGACTAAGCTTCCCTTTCTTGCCAAATCTCATCACCCCTTTCATAGCTGACACTTTCAGGAAAACCCAATTATCGATTTTGAACTCTAAGTCCATTCTCGTCACATCTGCATAGGACTTCTGATGACTCTGGGCTGTCTTAAGTCTATCTCTGATTAGCTGAACTTTTTCCATAGCTTCATGAACCGAATCTGTCCCAATCAATGTTGTTTCACCTACTTCAAACCAACCAATAAGAGGTCTGCATCTACGCTTGTATAATGCCTCATAAGGGGCCATCTGAATACTGGAATGGTAGCTATTATTATAGGCAAACTCTATGAGAGGTAGGTGTTCATCCCAACTGCCCTTGAAATCGATCACGCAAGCTCTCAACATGTCCTCTAAGGTTTGAATGGTACACTTTGCCTAGATATTCGTCTGTGGATGAAATATTATGCTGAGATTTACCTGGGTACCAAGACCTTTCTGAAATGATTTCTAGAAATGAGAGGTAAACTGAGGACCTCTATCTTAGATGATAGACAACGAACCCCATGCAACCTGACTATCTCATTGATGTAAAGTTTGGCGTAGCCCTCCGCTGAATCCATAGTCTTCACAACTAAGAAGTGAACGGACTTAGTAACTCTGTCTACTATTACCCAAATGGAGTCATGCTGTCTGCGAGTACGAGGTAAACCCATAATGAAATCCATGTTTATCACTTTCCATTTCCATATGTGAATGTTAATCTCTTGAGTCATACCTTCTGGTTTTTGACATTCTACCTTAACCTGTTGACAATTCAGACACTTAGCCACAAAATCTGCTATGTCCCTCTTCATGTCATTCCACCAAAAGACATCCCGTAGATAACGATACATATTAGTGGCACGTGGATGAATGGAACACCTGGAGTTATAGGCTTTTGTAAGGATCTGCTGCCTCAACTCACCCACATTAGGAACACATAAGCGACCCTGGTAACAAAGCACACCATCTCCCCCTTGGGAGAAAACCTCAACCTTCTGCTGATGAACTGCACCTTTCAACTGAAGTAATATAGGATCACTATCCTGTTTTTCCTTAACCTCCGCTACCAATGAAGATTCAGATCTATTCTGAACTATCACACCACCATCTCGCATGTCCGTAAGACCAACTCCTAAGCGAGCAATTCGTTGAACATCTTTTGATAATTCCTTCCTTTCTTCATCAACATGTGCTACACTACCCATAGATAATTTGCTAAGAGCATCAACTACTTACCAGGATGGTAAAACATATTCATATCATAGTCCTTGAGGAATTTAAGCCATCTCCTTTGTTGAAGATTCAACTTTTTCTGGTGAACACATACTGGAGGCTCGTATGATCCGTGAACACATCTACGTGAATTCCTTTCATGCCCTAAGCCTACCCCCTTGACGTAACATGAGACCTATGATCACGAGTGACCCCATTCTAACCTTGAAGTTGGCATATCATAAGCATACTAAAACATCTTAATAAAGAAATACTATGCAGAAGCTAAAATATGAGATAACATAAAAATAGGGAATACCTAATACTGATCTGAATATATAAAAGGTACTAAGAGTATAATGATATTGAAAAATCACTCAAAACTAAAGTTGAATCTAATTCTATGTCTGAAAAGCCTCTAAGTGACTAGAGTTGCTGGGACATGCCCCCACCTAAATCTAGAAAAACTGAAACCGAAATAAAAGACTGAATATGAAAAACATGTTTATTGTCCTTGAAGTATGAGGACTCACCACTGAAGCTGCTGAACACGGATCCGGAAGTGATGTGTGATCTGGATGTTGAATACCTGAACCTACATCATGAAAGGATGTAGCGCTGAGTATGCGTCAGTACTTGGAATGTACTAAGCATGCATGGTATAGATAATAGTTGAACAAACATGTAAGCTGAAGAAATCATAACTAAGTAATGACATAATCTGAATAGAAGATAAATGTTGAATTATAACTGAAATAAACTTAACTGAATGCAATGACCAAGTACTGATTATTAACATAACATGCTGAGACTGAATACTGACGTATAACTGAAAACCTAGTCAAATGCACTAGAATCTGACTGTGGGAGCTACTATTAACCGACATAAAACCACGTGAGCTAAATGCGGAGTCTATTGTATACGCCCTATCGAGAGGACCCAATATACCTTGCCAGGAGTATAAAGGCATGACTAGTGTGATCACTAAATCTGATGTCCACAGAGTGGAGGGCACGTAGTTCTGGGACTATGAGGGTACGCTGAATCCTAGTCCAACTCGGTGTTAAGTTTACTCCCAACTGACTATGTATATGACACATTATCACTAAAATACTGAAATGCTGAATAACTCAAAATACTGACTTGCAAAATCTGAGAATGTAACAATTATATACTGATAATGTGACATTCAAAAAGTGAAGCATGATAATCTATTTTCCTGACCTAGCAAGTGCATTTCATGAACTAAAAGAAACTACACAACTAGGGTTCTGAGTTTCATACAAGAAATTTAACAACTATTTCAAGAAAACATATAATTCGATTAGGAACACTATAACAGCTAAATCACAACAAATATCTAAAGTTTCTAGAAACCCTAGGTCTAAACAAGATATAGGGAATCATGAATCTGACTGAATTCTAGGGACCTAGTAGATATGAGGAACCCATTAGTGAAATCCCACATACCTGGTGACGAAATCTATGGAAAAATCCTTTAATTTTTTAGTTGGAACTTGAAAGAAACCTGCTGGTTGTTCTTGGAAAAGCTGGCACCTTTTGCTTCTCTTTTTGCTCTCTTAACCAAATTCAAACCCTGGAAGAAGAGCTAATTTTGATGAATTTTGGAGAACGAAGGTTCTGGTATGTCTAACTAAGTTATTAGGATTAAACTGAGTAAAATGATGTAGTTTAAGGGCCCCAATGCATAGGAAAAAGACCTAAATGACCCTAACTTAAAAGCTGACGAATGTCATCCACAGAGGGACCTACGGTCCATCTGTTGGCCTACCAATCGTCGGTAGGGATCATCGATCAAGCTCTGCCCGACAAGGCTTTACTAAAATAAGCATAAATTTTTACTTCGAGATGGAATTTCAGCAAACTCCATGGCGTTGGAAAGAGGATTCAATTATCTTTCATTTGATAGGTCATGGGCCACTTAATTCATTCTGTGTTAAAAGATATGACCATTTGAAGTTGACCCAACAACAAATTCCCTCCAATTGGCTGCTGATCCTCACTTACTGTCAGACCTATGGTCCATAGGTCTAACTACGGACCGTCCTGGTCGACCGTGGGTGGGTCAAAGACTATAAATATTTGGTGCTCAATGATGGACCTTACCTATACACCGTGTGTCAGACCACAGACCGTCAATGGCTTTCGTGGTTCTTGTACCAGGTCTGGAAAGCTACATTGTTTTCTATTTTCTCAAATATGAGGTGTTACAACACCATACAAGTAATGTCTCCAAATCTTTAGGACAAATACTATGGGTGCAAGCTCGAGGTCATGAGTCGGGTAGTTTTTCTCATGTACTTTAAGTTATCTAGAAGCATAAGTTATGACCTTACCTCGCTGCATCAACACACATACTAGGCCGACCCTGGATGCAGCACAATAAATGACATACTCGTCTGAACTATCTGGTAGAGTCAATACATGAGTTGTAGTCAACCTAGTCTTCAGTTCTGAGAAGCTTTTCTCACACTCATTTGATCACTGAAATTTGACCTTCTTCTGAGTCAACTTGGTCAACGGGGAAGCTATGGATGAAAGTCTTTCAACAAATCTCATGTAATAACCGACCAAACCCAAGAAACTTCTGATATCTGTTGGAGAGGTGGGTCTGGGACACTGACTGCCTCTATTTTCTGAGAATCCACTCGGATCCCTTTGCTAGATACGATATGACGAAGGAAAGTGACCGAATGTAACCAGAATTCACATTTGCTAAACTTAGTGAATAACTAGTGATCTTTGAGAGTTTGCATAACAACTCTTAGATGAGTTGTATGCTCCTCCTTATTCTATTAATAAATAAGGATATCATCAATAAAGACGATAACGAACAACGCCAAATACTGTTTGAATACTCTGTTCATCAAATCCATGAAAGATGTAGGAGAATTTGGTAGCTCGAAAGACATAACTACAAATTCAAAGTGACCATACTAATTTCTAAAGGCTATCTTTGAAATGTCACTATCTCTGACTCTGATCTAATGATCACCAGATCTGAGGTCTATCTTCGAAAAATAACAAGCCCCCTGAAGTTGGTTGAGCAAGTCATCAGTCCTGGGGATAGGATATTTAGTCTTGATTATGACTTTGTTCAACTGCCGATAGTCAATGAACATTCTGAGAGAACCATCTTTCTTTTTCACGAACAACACTGGAGCATCCCATGGAAAGACACTAGGTCAGATGAAGCCCTTATCTTGAAGATCTTTCAACTATTCTTTCCATACCTTGAGCTCAGCTAGAGCCATTCTGTAAGGGGGAATCAAAATGGGATGGGTATCTGGAAAGTGGTCTATTACGAAGTCAATTTTCCTTTCGGGAGGAACTTCAGGAAGATCTTGTGGAAATACTTCTGGAAACTCATTTACTACTGGGACTGACTCAAGAGTTGGAGTTTCGGAGTTTGAATCCTAAACCCCAACAAGATGAAACATATACCCTTTGGAAATCATCTTTCTGGCCTTAAGGTAAGAAATGAATCAACCCATAGGCACTGAGCTACTACCATTCCATTCTAAGACTGGGTCATTTGGAGACTGAAACCGAACGATCCTAGTTCTACAATCGACTGAGGCATAACATGAATGTAACCAATCCATGCCTAGAATGAAATCAAAGTCTACCATTTCTAACTCTACAAGATCTGCTGATGTGACTTTTTGAGAGATTGTGACATGGCAATTTCTGTATACCAGTCTAGCTATAATTGGGTCACAAACATGAGTAGACTGAGAAGGGTTCTGAAAGAGTTTCTGGACTGACACCGAAGTTTACTGTTATATAAGGAGTTACAAAAGAATGCCCCTGGATCTAACAATGCATAAACATCTAAGTGAAATACTCGTAACATACATGTGTCCACATCAGGATAATCTTCCTGGTCCTGGTGAGCCTGGAGACCATACAACCTGTTCTGGATCGACAACCATATGTGGAGCATACCTGGAGAGTTGAGTGAACTTCTGCCGTACTCTTGGACTAACATGGTACCTTGCCTCAAATTCATGAACTCTTGAGCTTTAGCCTCCCTCAACTCTCTTGGGAAGAACTTGTCCAGAAAAGACCCAGCAAAACATTCCCAAGTAACATGAGCTGCATTTGTGCCCCTGTTTTCTTTCCACTTAGTGAACCAAATGTGAGCCACATCCTTAAGTTGGTAAGATGCCAACTCTACCCTATCATTAACAGTCATTTGCATCACTCCAAAGATTTTCTTCACCTCATTAATGTTCTATAGGTCCTCACTAATTTGTGACACTAGAAACTCATGCAGATTTATCCGAACAAAATCTCAAACCCTGGCTGATGCTAACGAACTATTAACATTTGAGGGAATTGGAGCATGCTGATTGTTCTGGTTGGCTTAAAGCTTGATAGCATTGTGAAACTCTGCATTTGAAATGTCTTGGTCTAGGACTAGAAGAACTACGTTAGCATTGCGTTCATTAGCATTCCGTCCATAAGATCTACGAGGAGGCATGATCTGAAATGCACAATGACGGATTAGAAAGAGAAGTTGGATCATACCTAACGCACGATAAGAGTAGCAAGAAAGTGATGTTTTTCCTAAAACATTTCGTAGCCTCTCTCTCTCATTAGATGTGGTGCCCTTCACACCCATGAAAGAGACTCTACTTAGTGTGGCTTTCATACATCCTAGGACTCGTAAACCTAATTCTCTAATACAACAGTTGTCACGCCCCGAGGCTTCCCCCTTTACGTAAAATGGAACCTATGATCACGAATAACCCCAAGCTAACCTTGTTTCTCACATATCATAAGCATACTGAACATCTCTAAGAAAAACATGAACTAATGCGGAAGCTTAATCAATTGATAACTGAAAGTGGGGAATACCCATCTAGTTCGAATATGTATATAAAACATACTAAGGGTTTTAGTGATACTGATCAATCTCTCAAAAGCTAAAGCTAAATCTAATACTATGTCTGAAAAGCCTCTAACTGACTAGAGTTGCTGGGACATGCCCCCAACTAACTCTCGCAAAACTAAAACCTGAAATGAAAGATTGAATGTGAAAAACATGTCTATTGTCCTCGAAGTATGAGGACTCACCACTGAAGCTGCTAAATACAGATTGAGTGCCGATCTATGTGTGATCTGGATGCTGAATACTTGAACCTACATCATAAAAGGATGTAGTGCATAGTATGCGGCAGTACTTGGAATGTACTGAGCATGAATGATATAGAATTTAGCTGAAGAAATATAACTGAGCAATAAAATAATAAGAACAAAAATATAGATACTCAATTATAACTTAAAAGTGAGCTAAATGTAATGACTAACTACTAATCATGAACAAGCATGTTGAGACTGAATACTGAGGTATAAACTTAAAACCTAGTAAAATGCACTAGAGTCTGACTGTGGGAGATACTATTAACCGACATAAAACCACGTGAGCTAAACGCAAATTCCGATGTACATGCCTCATCGAGAGGACCCAATATACCTTGTCATGGGTATGAAGGCTTGCGGGCGTGATCACCAATTTTGAAGCCGACAGAGGGGACTTATAAGCCTATGGGGGCACATATTTCTGGGACTATGGGGATATGTTGAACTCTAGTCCAACTCGGTGCTAAGTCTACTCCCAACTTGAAATGTGTATGCCACAACTTAACTGAAATACTAGATTAGCTCAATATTCTGACATGCTAACTGAGAATGCAACATTTATGTACTAAGAATGCAACATTTATGTACTGACAATGAAACATTCAAAATATGAGGCATGTGTATCTGTTTAACTGACCTAGCAAGTGTAATTCATGAACTAAGATAATCTACACAACTAGGGCTCTATGTTTAATGAAAAGTACTAAACAACGATTCCACGAAAACATGATAATCTGATTAAGAACACTATAACAAATAAATCACAATAATTCTGCAAGGTTATTGAAACCCTAGGTCTAAATTAGATATAAAGAATCAAGAATCTGACTGAATTCTAGGGACCTAGTAGATGAAAGGAACCCACTAGTGAAATCCCACATACCTGGTGATGAAATCTACGGAGAAATCCTTCGATTTTGGAGCTCGAACTGAAGAAAATCTCCTACTTGTTCTTGAGGGAAAACTGGAGCCTGTTACTTTTCTCTTCATTCTAATTTTTGGTGATTTAGGAGAATAATGGTTTTTGGTAGGTTCTGACTAGAATATTAGGCTAAAACTGAGTAAAACGACGTAGTTTAGGGATTAAACGACGTAGTTTGACTGTCCAGAGCATAGGGGAAATACCAAACTAACACTGACTTAACAGCTGACGAAGCCATCGACAACCCCTAACCGACGGACCGTAGACTAACCGACGGTCCATCCTGGTAGGGCATCATTTGGCTTCAGAAAGGTTTTGTTGATGGTCACAATCCACGGACCGTGGTCGAATATACGATCCATAGGTCCGGTCGTGGGTCATGATTTTTATTGAAATTTTAGGTGGGGTTGAGGTGACCAACCACGGACCACACTTACGGTCCATTGTTCAACCTACAGTCCATAGGTGGCCTCCGTCAGTGGCACCTGCAACTTCTAAAAATTTGCAATTTTATTCTTTCTCGAATCTGTGGTGTTACATTAGCTCCAATCTTTTTTCTAATATTGATACATCTATTTTTGTTGGACAAAAATGTCCAGGAATCATCACTTGCATTTCTTAAATGCTTTCGCCTCCCTTCTCACCTATCAAATTTCAAGATCTAAAGCACCTGGAACTTAATAGTTGTAAATTTCACCCTCCTCCCAACTTTAAAGGTTTTTGAAGTTTTGTTACCCTTAACTTTCAATTTGTAACCTTCAAGGCCATGCCATTTTAAGTCATCCTTTAAATTAGATCATTACTTGAGAGTGTATCGACGGTTTGCTGCAGTAAGTTTAATAGCTTCATTATTGATGCCCCCAATCTAGAAATCTTTGAATTCAGCAGCCGAGCAAATTCCCTTTTCTTTAGAAGAACCCCTCTACTTGAGGAAATTTTATTGGGAATGCCTTTTAACATGTTGGCGGTAATCACCATTATTGATATATGTTTGATGCACTACTGGAATTTCCTCGTAATTTTAGATAATTTTGTCGCAGTTTGTTTTAGTCCTTTACAGTACTAGAGCCTTAGTTGATACTACACCACATCAAAATTTTGAATTTCAAGAATTTTATCTTTTCTGAGGTTGAGTGGGTTGCATATCTGATTGACTTGATCAACCGCTGCCCCAACATAGAAAGGCTTCTAATTACGGTACGTCTCATTTTTCATCTTTTGATTGTAAATATGTTGATTTTTAGCATCTTCTTATAATTAATCTTCTTTTTCCCTTCTCAAGCCTTATGCCTTTGAACTGTGTGCGTGTGCGTGTACACATCCCTTGCAATCCCAGGAAATGACAATGATACATAGTGCAATGAAGCGGCTCAAAAGTGTGGATATGACCCTCATGTGGGTTAATAAAACTGAAATGGAATTCTTGAAGCATGTATTGGAATTTGCAACTGCACTTGAGAAAATATACATTGCAACTTCTGCAGAAATCCATAATAGGGGAATGAAACATGATGGAGAAGATGAAGTGATTCCCTCGAGCATCACCTAATATAGAATTTATATATCATTCAGGAGATTGACCTATCTTTGTAGCAATAACAATATCGATTATCCGAGATTCTTATTTTCCTTTTAAATTTCATTGTGTTTTTGATCTCTTCATAAAGGAAAATAATTTATTTTTTGGATGGATGTTCCTCATAATTGAGTTTCTCAATGTAATAAAAAGGAACCTAATGGTTTTTGTATATAGTTGAAATTATTAAATTATAAGTCACGTAAGGGTATGCATACATACTTACTTAAATATGTATTCATGTAGATTTGAATATTGTCTTTATGTTGAAATTCTCCCAAGAAAATTGAATACTTTGAAAGTTGTAAAGTGCATTTGCTTAGTACTATTGGTTCAGTTTCTTAATCTCAACTTTAAGAAGTTCTTGAAAACTCTCGTCAGTACTCGACCACGAGGAGTACTAGGAGATCTGGTATAGATACAATTAGTTGTTGGATTTTAGCAAGGTGTGAATGGGAATAAGAATGAATGAACAGATGGAAAATGTGGGGGAACCAATTTGGAGGGAAAATGAAAAGTCTTTGAAAATGAAAAGTCAATTCTCCCATATTGGTAGAAGAAAGGAAAATTGTTGTCCTTATATTAAAAAACTCTTCCTTTAGTTATTAAAGGGTTAAGAAGAAGGTGCCCCCCACACCATCGTCGTCGCTCGCTCGGCCTCAATTTTGGATTTTAATTTTGCAAATAATTAAATGATAATATTTTTGGACAAAATTTATTTAATCAATCTCATTAAGTAATTTCCTTTCTCTTGAAAATTAATTAAGAATGTTAATTAATTAACATAATTAATTTCATATAACAGAATTATTTGAAAGTCGCGCGTAACGGTAAAGTCATTCTGAAGAGACCTGTTCCTTCCGAAAAGACGTTATTTTTCCCAAAAGACACAACATTCTGGAAAGATATGTCTGAACAGATGCGTTCACACCATTGTCCGAACAGATGTGTTGCTTGCTGCAATTGGCTATAAATAGAGAGGGTTTTCCCCTTTTTCAAACACTGAAATTTTTTCTCTTTGCATACATTTTCTTATAAAATCAAAATTATTGATTGACTGAGTATGTGTGTGCTCTCGTTGTTGTTCTTGAGTTCGCTGAAATTAGTGAATTTTGAGGTACCGCTACTTCTCTAATAGTTAATCCATTTGATCTTGGGAGGAATTAATCTACACGCTCGGGTACTTGAGGGATTAAATTACTTAAGGAAACACAGTGGGTTCTGTGGACTCGAATTATTTATTTTCTGTGTGTTTCATTTTTTTTTCTATTTATGATTTTTCTAACCTGAATACAGGAGATACCAAGATTAAGAAATTTAATTTGGTTTTTGTATTTGAGGTTTCTGGAGATTAAAACCGTTCTGATTTTCTACTCTGTTTGAATTTTAAAAATTCATTTGGTTAACGATTAGAAGATCATAAAAACTTCATCGTTAAATTAGAAACAGGTTGTGCAAAGATTTATTCTTTACTGTTAGTATTTCACATACTAAAATTGTCTACCATTTGTGACAGAAAAATGACAAATTCAAGTCAAGTAAATGTTGAAACAGTAAGTGCTGCAACAACATCGGTTGCACACAATCATTCAACTGATGCCCTTGCACCGGCTGAGAAACCTGCAAAGTTTTTTGGAGTCGACTTCAAGAGATGGCAGCAAAAGATGTTCTTCTATCTGACTACGTTGAGTCTGCAGAGGTTCATTAGTGAGAACGTTCCTATTCCGTCGGATGAAACTTCGGATGAAGAACGATTCTTGGTAACAGAAGCATGGAAGCATTCAGATTTTTTGTGTAAATATTATATTCTGAGTGGCCTGCAAGATGATCTGTACAATGTGTACAGTAGTGTAAAGACCTCAAAAGAACTCTAGGATGCTTTAGAAAAGAAGTACAAAACAGAGGATGCCAGAATGAAGAAGTTTATTGTCGCAAAGTTCCTAGACTATAAGATGATAGACAGAAAGACAGTTGTCACCCAAGTTCAAGAACTGCATGTCATAATCCATGATCTCCTTGTTAAAGGTATAAATATATATAATACCTATGTTGAACATATTAATTTTTTTCTTAATACTCACATAATCTTTGATGTATGATTGATTGCGAATGATGTTTTTCAAGTGGCGGTCATTATTCAGAAGTTACTTCCGTTATGGAAGGGCTTCAAAAACTTCTTGAAACATAAACTCAAGGAGATGACTGTTGAAGATCTTATGGTAAGGCTGAGAATCGAGGAGGATAACAAGGCCACAGAAAAGAGGTCACGTGGTAATTCAACAATATCTGGAGTACATATTGTTAAAGAAGATCCCACAAAATCAAAGAAAAGAAAGAAAGCATCTGGTCCAAAGAGCAGTCCTCTTAAGAAGAAATTCAATGGAAACTGCTTCAATTGCACCAAACATGGTCATAGGGCTACGGAATGTTGAGGTCCCAAGAAGGACAAAAAGAAAGATCAAGCAAATTTGGCTGAATCCAAAGAAGAGATGGACGATCTTTGTGCAATGCTTTCAGAATGCAACTTGGTTGGAAATTCAAGAGAATATTGGATAGATTCTGGTGCCTCATGCCATTTTGTGCCAATAAAGAATTATTTGCATCATATACTCCAACACCAGTAGAGGAGAGGTTGTTTATGGGAACTCCGTTGCTGCAAAGGTGGAAGGAACTGGCAAGGTCCACTTAAAGATGACCTCGAGCAAAGGTGGTGACTTTGAACATGGTCATGTATGTTCCAGAATTGCGAAAGAACTTAGATTTTTATACCTGTTCTTACCAAAAATGGATTTAAATGTGTATTTTTTTTTTATAAAGTTGTAGTAAGTAAGAATGAGATGTATGTAGGAAAAGGTTACCTCACTGAGGGCCTCTTCAAACTCAATGTAATTGTAGTTGATATGAATAAAGATTCTGCTTCTTCTTACTTACTTGAGTCAAAATGTTTATGGCATGAACGTTTGGGACACATAAATAACAAAACCTTGCGAAAACCGATTAACTTAAATGTTTTGCCTAAATTTGAGTGCAATAAATCAAAATGTCAAGTTTTTGTTGAATCTAAATATGTTAAGCATCCTTATAAATCTGTTGAATGAAATTCATACCCTTTAGAACTGATTCACAGTGACATTTGTGACATGAAGTCAACACCATCACGTGGTGGGAAAAGTAATTCATAACTTTTATTGATAATTGCACTAGATACTGTTATGTCTATTTGCTAAATGGTAATGATGAAGCAATATAAGCATTTAGGCAATATAAAACCGAAGTTGAAAATTAGTTGGATAAAAAGATCAAAATGATCAGAAGTGATAGAGGTCAAGAATATGAATCTCCATTTGCAGAAATATGTTTGGAAAATGGAATCTCCATCAAACTACTGCTCCTTACTCTCCACAATTTAATTTAATTGCGGAAAGGAAAAACCAAACATTAAAGGAAATGATGAATGCCTTACTTATAAGTTCAGGTTTACCACAAAACTTGTGGGGGGAAGCTATCCTTACAACGAATCGAATACTCAATAGAAGGCCTCACAGCAAGACACATGTTATTCCATATGAGAAATGGAAAGGTAGAAAACCCAACTTGAAATATTTCAAAGTGTGGGAGTGTCTACCCAAAGTCCAAGTTCCTATACTTCAGAGGGTAAAAATAAGGCCTAAGACTGTGGATTGTGTATTCATTGGATATGCACTACAACATTTTAGGCTTTTAGCCACCTCCGTAAAGTGTTGCCTAAACTAAGAAAAAATGTGGCCTTTGATAAAAGGCCACACTTTTTGACTTTAAGCAACGCTTTTTAAGGGGTGGCCTAAAGAAGTGTAACCTTTGACATTAGGCCACACTTTTGAAGTGTCGCCAAATCAGCAACACCTAGAAAAGCGTGACCAAAAAGGTTTAAAGGCAATGCTTTGTAGTATTTAATTAGCAACACTTTTATTTGATTATACTACACTTAAAAGTGTGACCTTTGCGTTGTTATTGGTTACACTTTAAAAGTGTAGCCTTTTATATCTCATCTACAACAACACTTATAAAGTGTAACTTTTTCTTATGTAAAAGATAAAATTTATAAACAATAAGCCACACTTTTGAAGTGTTGCAATGTTGTGTAGAATTTTTGTAGCCACAAATTTTCATTTTTAAGAATAATAATTTTATTTTGCATATAATCAATAATCACAATTAAATATATAAGTGATCTAAAGCACAAAATTAGCTTATAAATAATTCGAAAGTGTATATTTCAAATGAACTTCAAGAAACATGTCTTGTACAACCCATACATAGAAAGTAGTTGCTACTAGCAATACATTCCACAAAACCAAATGTATTCAAACAACATTTATGATAATAGTACAAAAACTCTTTATCGTTCACTACAATATAATAGATCGAGTTTACTTCTGTCCTCTATTCATCAAATTCAATCAGCAGCCTTTTCCTGCACATTCAAAATTAAATTATAAGTTAGAGAATCATGTATTTCATATGCTCACTAGTGATTGTTCAATTCCCAGCCCCTTCACAGTTAAATGATCCCCAAACATGTACAAAAGCTATAAAATCTGGGAGAAAACAGTAGGCAAACATGGGTGATATGGAATCCTCCCTACACTCATATTATCTTGAAATCTATGTATGCACAATTCATACACACTACAATTCAAATAAATCTGGGAGAAAACAATAGGCAAACAGTTAAATGATCCCAAACATGTACAAAGAAGACCCAACTATGAATGATAAAATCTGGGTGAAAACAGTAGGCAAACATACAAATGCATCACAATCCTTAGCTTTTGATGTCTTATATTGAATTTCAACAATTTAGCAGCATTTCTTGGAAACTAAAGAAGAGTCAACTTGCAACAATTCTCATTTACTAATTCTAAATATACTAAAGGGAACTTAACTTTACTTACCTATTCCACCCTCACTCTCCCTCATATTGGTACGACGTTTGAAATCAAGATCAGGAATTGATACTATTATGCTCACACTTCTGGTATTTTGTTTCATTTGTTTCTGTTCTGAACTTTTCCGTTTCTGCCGTTCATTTATCTAATGTTGAAATATTACATTTTCAGGAAGATATTTCAATCATATTTAGCAAGGCAGACAAGAACAATTCAGGTACTCTAAGAGTGGAAGATTTTAAAGAAGTGATCCAAGACATATGTGAGAGGTACCCTCAAGTGGAGCTTTATCTGAAGAAAAAGCAGTTGAAAAACTTAATGCTTTACTAAAAAATTCCGATAAAGTTGCTGAAATTAACATTGAAAAGTTCAAGAAACTACTTGTTGAAGTAGACTCACAGATGAAAAATCTTCCTGCTACAGCACATGAGAATGAATATATAGAGATTATTTTTCTCTTGTTTATATGAATGATAAAATCTGGGAGAAAACAATAGACAAACATACAAATGCATCACAATCAGACCTGTCAGTGACATGCTACAATACAAAACCAGAAAACCAATTTTTTACCATTATATTTTTTCAAACCAGAAACATATAGGTCATGACCTCTTTTTTTCAATAACAAGTTCACATATCTTCTTTTCACATCTTCTCTTCTTTTACCTTACTCTAATTCAATGTTTATCTCAAACTCACACTATTAATTTACGAGTCCAAAAACCAAATTCGTGGAAACTTTATAACAGAGAGTCCATAATATTATCATCAAAATAAACTGTGAGTTAGAATTGTTAGGTATACACAATCCTATTCTAACAAGAATTATTATATCACTACAGAGGATAACTAGAATCATTCAACAAACATAAAAGGAAAACTAATAATGCAAGGCATGACAGTAAATCAGAAAACACAGATCCTCGTTCTTCTAGGGTGATGCAATATGCCTACCAATCTTATCCTCTTTACGTCATATACATGACAAGTACACTGTCTCAAGAAAGGAGGCAATGAAAACCGAAAAACCTCAGAAAAAAAGGTGAAGAAAACACATTGGACAACTTCCAGAAGAACATCAATAGAGTCAACAATAAGAGGAGATACACAAGCAATAAAACAACAACTACCTTGGATATCGATAACAATATGCAGACTATTAATAGAGAATGTGAAATACAAAATACCTTTTGAAGAACCGAATTATGAGCTAACCCTGAAGAATGTGGAAGATTTGTTCCTTTTATAGCTTGTGCACTACTTGCATCAACAGGTGAAGCAAGGTTAGATCCAACACACCCTGGTATATCTTGAAAATTCAATCCATGGGTTGTTTTGCAACAATTAAGTGAATAAATGTCGCATTTCTTCTCTTAATTATTCCTTTAGAGAAGTGATTTCATTGGCATGCTTTTGTTTTAGATTGTTAATTTCCTCATCTCTCTTCAAAGAACTTGTTGTCATTGATCTACCATAGCACCTACGTCGACCATGCTGCTCCCTTCTAAACACTGCCCTAAATGCATCATCAACTGTTTCCCCAGAATTTTGGCGATTCTGAAGTTCAGCCTGTTGAATAAAATTGGCATCCATAGTGAACTATAAGTACTATTTTAGTTCCAGCTAAAATGAGTTTATGATTCATTTAGTTAACTTTAATTGACATCCCTTCCGAGCAAACTGTCTATCGACTCAAGCATTTTAAAATAAAATTGCCACCCCCTCTCAACAAATCAACAGTCCTATGATAGCGATCAAGAACTAAAAATATCTAACAACTTTTCCTAGCAAACAATTCAGGCATGCCATCATGACGTTTTGCTAGCATATCCTCAAGGGTATTGTTTTTATCAAAAAATTTCTCTTTAAGTTTTTGCTTGTGTCGCCTCTAAGCATCACGAAGACCAGTCATCACCTAGTGTACATCAAGCTGATGAATCTAGGATTCCTTGCAATTGTTCCTATAAAGTTGCTTAATTCTGACACTCTCTTATTAGTTGGTCCCAATGCTTTTCCTTTATCAAATGTCACCTCCTTTCTTTCTTCCAAATTTCTTGTGTGAATATCCTTACATGTTGTTTGTCCTCGAACCTTTTTTGGCTTCGATATTTTTAGATTGATGTAACAGACAGGAAA
The DNA here is from genome assembly GCF_900185275.1 of Solanum verrucosum. NCBI lineage: Eukaryota > Viridiplantae > Streptophyta > Magnoliopsida > Solanales > Solanaceae > Solanum > Solanum verrucosum. The sequence continues at coordinate 614,719 of NW_026020173.1, forward strand.
TAAGAAATTTCTTTTATAACAAGTAATAAATCTTACAAAGTTTAAGACATACCTTTTGTACTACAACCAATGTCAATTTCCTCTTCTCATCACACTCATCTCCTCCAAGTTCTTCTTGATCCACAAGATCATCTAATCCTTCGTTGTGTTCATTAATAATATGAGTATGTATAAATTTGACATCAGCTATTGTGTGGTTATCATGTTTTGTTTCATCATCTATGCGTATCCCTTGATTTTTCTGAAACTGATCAAGACTATTAGCTGGTATGACCGACTTCGTCTTTACCTGCTTGCAATTTGGTAGATCATGAATATTATGTTCATTGTGTATCCGTTGCTTATCCAGAAACTTATCAATACTGGTGGATGGTAGGACCGACTTCTTCTTCGCCTGTTTGAAGTTTAGTAGATCCTGAATATCATGTTATACCTCTCTATTACCTAGTGTTGTTCCAGTCACATGTACTGAAGCAGTAACACCTTCCTTGAAAGACGTTTGGAACCTAGAGTTATACATAGGAAGTTTAATTCTTCTCTCTTAAATGGACTCTCCATATTGAAATAACCTCTATTTAGTTTGTCCTTTCCCTGCAATCCTATGTGAGGTACTAAGCTCTTCCCTTGAAAATGATTCAATTACTGATTTGTGCCCAAGCAATTTACTCTTTCCTTGTTGTGGAATGAAATCCTCAGAATTCTTTCTTTTATGTGGTATTGGTGCCTGCTCTTTCTTAGCTCTATCATTGCGTTCATTTGCAAGTTGTTCTCTCTTAATCTTGAATTTGTTGGCCAATTCAGCACTTGATCGGTATTGCATATCAAAATCCAAATTCTTCAATGGACATTGAGCTTTGTTTGGATTCGAACCCTTTTTCTTTAGTATTGCTGATTGATTCATTATTCCCACTTTTTTGGATCTCTTTATTTTATATCCCTGCAGTAATTTAACCTACAAAATAATAATTCATTAGATAATAAGAATAAAGTTTCCTTGGATTAAGGAGGTTCCTTGTCAGTGGAAAGGAATGGTGGCCTTGCTACAGTCATACAGGCCTACTCTATACTATCATGTAGTGAACTGGAAATCACCTGAAATGGGTTGGATTAAGTGTAATACTGATGGAGCAAGCAAAGGTAATCCACGCCAAAGTTCTTATGGTTTCTACATCAGAAACCACACTGGTGAGCAACTTTATGCAGAAGCACAAAGTATATGAGTGACTACCAACTTTGATGCAGAATCAATGGCCATCTGGAAGGCTTTACAATATTGTTTGAGCCAAGGATTCCAACAAGTGAGTCTGGAAACAAACTCTCTTACTTTGTAAAACATATTGGTAAAAAACTGGAAAACTCCTTGGGAATTAGTGGAAAGAGTAGAAGACATTCATGAGATTATGTCCCACATGGATGTTACAATCAAGCATATTTTTAGGAAAGTTACTCAACTAGCAGATTACATTGCTAATGTTGCGATAAACAAAGTGGAAAAGCAACAATTCCAAAACTTTAATCAGCTACCAATTACATTGCTAATGTTGCGATAAACATTACTAATCATTGTAAATGGTTGTTTTTCAGAATCACAGCAAACCACCAAAATTCATCAAAAGCACTAATCACACATTCCATTACACAAAAAATGAATACAAAAGAAGTCTTGGGAGGAAGCAAGATCAACTCACCAAAATTAGCTTCAATGTCTTCAAAAGACAAAGTACTATTATATCCAATCAAAATCACACTACCAATAGCACTAGAAGCCGTCAAAGACACATAACATATCAACAAAAACACCTAGAAATTCACCATCCCACTTGCCAAATCTTAAAACCCCAACAACCCTTTTTACAATTTCCCAAACAACAAAAAGAAAACTAAAAATTCCACAACAGAAAACTATAAAAACACTCAAAACTCACTATTCCCAACCAACCCTACATCCCAAATCTCAAAACCCACAACCTCTTTTGCCAATTTTCAAGAAAATTCACAAAAAAGGACACTCTCAGAATGCTGAGAGAATAGCAACATCAGCTTCCATAGAAAATGACTTTCCTTGTATGTGTAGTTAAAGATAATAAATTTTGGGAAGGAATTGGAAATCTAGAATTCTTGTTTATCTAAATCTCTGACAATTTATATTTTTGCAAGTTGCAAAATACTCAGTAGTCAGTAAGGATAATAATTTAATCAGCTACCAATTACATTGCTAATGCGACAAAATAGTTTTTGAGTATACTTGCTCACAATATGTAGTCCATATAAATTGATCTCAAACTAATGAACTTTTAAATGCATGATACTTGGAGGATTTCTGATAATGTTTGGGCTTTACCTATCCAAACTGTACTAAAATAAATTCAAACAACATCAGGAGCTAGACAAACTAATTTTGATCAAATTGAACATTAGAACTTGAAGCCTCATAGTATCAGATAGCATTTGAGAATAATCACACGGAGATATACAACGTCTAAGTTAAGAGATGCTCAAAACAGAACTGAGCCACACTTGGAGAGAAAAATAAACAACCAGAGTTTACAACCCCATTTCGAGAACCCAAAACACATAGCAGGCACACTTAAAATCGCGACTAAATAAACTACAGACCATCTTGAACAAACTAAAAGGAGACTTAGTTAACTTTAAGAAAATAGATCAAATCATATCAACTAAGAAACTGATACAAACTACCAGCTCACTATTTCAGTCACAACAACGCATAACACTCTTGGTCTGAAACAAACAAGGAAAAATTAAAGGTAAAGAGTTGTACCTCTCTCGGAGCGATGAACTCGGGACAGCGACTTCAAAATGCAGAGCTCACTGTTCTGCCTCTACTATCCACTGACTGATAATAATAGGAAACAAATAAGTATATAAATAACAAACAGCTAAATAAAACAATATTTAGGTTCCTCAATAAAAGAATAATCAGATAAGAAGCGAACATAAATTACTTAACCAAACAACGATTGGGCGCATGAAAAAAGCCAACAGAATACTTAGACATTGTAGCGATCTAATCTTCAATTCCACATATTAGATATCTTAATGTGTTTGTACAAAAAAAACAACTAAATAACAAAAACAGTAAGTGAGCACTATATGGTCATCACAAAAATAATGAAACTCATGGTGCGTCATCTTCAAACTCATCTTCAAGCTCATCTTCATACTCATTTTCACACTCGTCTTCAAACTCATCTGTAGACTCATCTTCAAACTTCTCTTCATACTCGACTTCAAGTTGTTGAGTAACAAATTCCTCCGAAGGCACATCAATTATTGTTTCTGGCACATCAGTCCTTGTTAAGAGTACTTCACCATTATCTATTGGTATAGATGGTCCCATCAAATGATCAGATGGCTCATTTTCATAACTTTGTGGGAGATTAGATTAAACTTGATCACCCATGTCAAACAAGTCTCTCGGAACAGTCTTCATAACATAATGTATATCTTGATCATATGGATCTTGCACATAGAAGCATTGGTGTACTTGAGATCCAAGAACAAAAGGCTCTTCCTGAGTTGTTAAAATAGACATAAGTAAGGCCATAAGTATCATTTTCAACCTCATACCAATCACACTTAAATAGAACAACCTTAAAATGATCGTAATAGTCTAACTCAACAATATCAACTATTCTGCCATAATAAGTCAAATCTGCAGCAATCCGATTTTTATCCTTTAAGCTTGCGAAGCTTGTAGTTGAGGCAACTACTGTAACACCACTATTTTTTGTTTCATGCCTTGCATCACGCTGCCTAACATGGAATCTATATCCATTGATAAGATACCCAGATTATCTTTTTGCAACAGAATTTGGTCCTCTAGACAATTGTTTTATCAAATCAGGCACATCCTCTTGCAAAGCACGAGTTTCAAACCATTGAGAGAAGTTTTGACAATGATTTTTGTCCTTGCTCCATTTAGATCTTCGTGGTTGATTATTAACCTCTTTATCATGCTCTCTACACAACATGTACTTTTATTTGTTAAAATAATAAATAAAATAAATTTAAAATTGTTTATACAAAAAGAATACTCTATTCAAATTAAGGTACCTAATATATTCTTGTACCTCGTCACAATTTCCCAATAAGTATGCATGTGCCTGACTTAGTGACTTGTTATCTAAAATGAATGGATCAGTTTTCTTTCATCCTAAAGGAACTCCTTTGTTAGGAAACAAACTCACAGTTTCTGTATCACTTGGGTCACATTCATCATTATTTCGGGCTCTTCTGTTAAATCTGGTATGCACACCCCCATGCAGATATTTAGAGAATAAATTCATACAATCTATTCCCACTCGTGTCTCTGCTATTCAACCTATGATTTGAATGTACCCATTTCTCTTTCAGTGGAATACATCCATTGATTTTGAACCGGACCTCCTAATCTCACTTCATTCGCCAAATGAAAAGGCAAATGAATCATTATATCAAAAAATAAAGGAAGAAAAATTTGCTCCAACTGATTTGTTGTTTTTATGATCTCTACTTCTAAGCAATCCAGTTCCTCCAATGTGATTATTTTTTGACACAAACGACGAAAGAAGGAACTAAGACGAATCAAAGGAATAGACACATGATCAGGAAGACTGCTTTTAATTGGTATTGGAAGCAAGTTGTAACACCCCGTATTCAAAACAGACCAAAAAATGCAGATTTTGAGAAGTTGCAGGTGCAACCCACGGTTGCCATCCACGGACCGTAGGTCAGACCACGGTCCGTGCTGGTGGTCCGTGGTTCGCCACTGCAACCTCTCCCCAGCAAGCTCAGAAAATTGGTTAAGTCTCGGCTCACGGACAGACCCACGGTCCGTAGATCAGACCACGGTCCGTGGTCTGTGTCCGTGGATCAAGACCTCCTTACCCAGCCTCTGACATGAACTACGGTTGACCAGTACGGACCGTCGTTCGATCCACGGTCCGTAGGTCTAACCGTAGATCGAAGGATAGCAGCCAGTTAGCTGAAAATTCTGATGGGTCAACTTCAGATGGTCATAACTTTTAGAACAAAATGAATTATGTGTCCCATGACCTATGGTTAGATAGATAATTGAATTACCTTTCCAACGCCACCGAGTTTGCTAAATTCCGACCTCCGAGTAAAAAGTTATGCCCGTTTTAGTGAAGACCTGTCGGGCAGACTCGAACTACGGACCCAATCTACGGACCGTAGATTGATCTACGGCCCGTAGATTGATCTACGGCCCGTAGATTGATCTACGGCCCGTAGATTGATCTACGGCCCGTAGGTCCAAACCGTCGGTCACTCCGACAGCAGTTAATTCAGGGGTCTTTTGGTCTTTTCCTATTTCGTTTAACCCCTAAGATACGTCGTTTAGACCCTAAATCATGAGGTTTTAATTAGTTTAAGCCTAGAAACATAACTAGAACTTACCTAAGTCAAATCATTAATCAAACTTAGAAGAATTAGAAGCAAGAAAGGAGAAAAAGGTCAAGAACCCTAGTTCAAGAACGCAGCGAGGTTTCTTCAGTTCCAGCCCCGAAATCGAAAGATTTCTCCGTGGAATTCGTCACCAGGTATGTGGGATTTCACTAGTGGGTTCCTTTCACCCATTAGGTCCCTAGAATTCAGTCAGATTCTTGATTCCATGATTATGAACAGACCTAGGGTTTCTAGAATTATAGCAGATCATCATGAATTAGTTATTTAAATGTTCCAAATCAGATTATCATGTTATTGCTCAGTTTATCGCATGAATTTCAGAACCCTAGCTATGTATTTCTTTAGTTCTTGAATTACACATGCTAGGTCAGATATTTCAGTATTCAGTTTTACATGCCTCAGTTTATGAATGCATCATTATCAGATTAATTGTTGCATTCTCAGTTTGCATGTTCAGTTTCGAGCTATCCAGTATTTACAGAAATTCAGTCATAACCAGTTAACTACTTAATTCATTGGGAGTAGCATAATACCGAGTTGGACTAGGGTTTCAGCGTACCCATATAGTCCCAGAACTACGAGCCACGTAGGTGTAAGTCCCCTCTGTGGGCAACATCAGTTTAGTGATCACGCCAGCATGCCTCTATACCTCTGGCAGGGTATATTGGGTCCTCTCGATGGGGCGTATACATCGGACTCCACATTTAGCTCATGTGGTTTTATGTCGGTTATTAGTAGCTCCCACAGTTCAGTCAGACTCTATTGCATTGACCACATTTACAGTTCATTCAGTATTCAGTCAGCATGTTATAAATTGGTCATTGCATTCAGTTAGCTCAGTATTCAGTATCTATATCATGTTCAGATTATTTCATTGCTCAGTATGCTTTGTTCAGTTATATGTTCTTTTAGCTTTACTCTATCCTGCATGCTCAGTACCTTTCAAGTACTGACGCATACGTGCGCTACATCTTCTCGTGATGTAGGTTCAGGTTCTCAGCATCCAGATCACGCTTAGATCGATTCCCGATCTTCAGTTCAGCAGAATCAGTTGGTGAGTCCTCATTCTTCGGGGACAATAGTCATGAGTTTCTTTTCAGTATTTTAGTCCTTTAGTTTCAGTTTTCCTAGACTTAGCTGGGGCCTGTCCCAGCATTTCTAGTCAGTTTAGAGGCTTATTTCAGACATAGTTAGATTCAGCTTAGTATTTGAGTTTGATATTTCTTTTGTATTAAACTCTCAGATTTGATATATTCAGTTATAGTATATGGGTATTCCCCATCTTTTCAGATTTAATTATGAATTAGCTTCCGCATCAGTTTATTTTCTTTAGTATGCTCATGATCATGCCAGCAGGGTTAGCTTGGGATCACTTGTGGTCCTAGGTCCCGTGTCCGCGTCTCAGGGGTAGCTCGGGGCGTGACACAAGTACTGTAACATGAAATGAGCATCATGGGTTTTATAACTAGACAATTTTCTTTCATCCAAGTTCACACACCTAGATATATTGGAGGCGCTACTATCAGGTAGCTTGGCTGTCTTTAAAACTCCACAAAAAATTGATTTCTCTCCATTTCTCATTGAGAAGCACGCTTTTGCAAACTTTGTTCTCTTACTATCTTCTGTATCTTTTGGATGAAGGTTCTTTCTGATTCCCATATCTTTCAAATCATATCGGGCTTTTGTATGATCCTTTGTTTTGCCAAAAATATCCAAAAGAGTTCCAAGTATGCTATCAACTATGTTCTTCTCTATGTGCATTATATCAAGGTTGTGGCGTAACAAGTTGTGCTGCCAATAAGGTAATTCAAAAAAGATTGACCTTTTTTTCCATGGGCCATCATTTGATCTCTTTCTCTTCTTTCCCAACACATTTTCAAAATCATGTAAGCTATTAAGCACATCAGTTCCCTTTAAGAAGGTGGAAGAGGCCTAAATTTAATTTTTCCATTGAAATATCTTTTGTTAGATCTCCATGGATGATCTATGGGTAGAAAAATATGATGATCCATATAACACATTTTCCGACTATGTTTAAGATAGTGAGAATTAGTGCCATAGTTACAACAAGGGCAAGCAAAGCCATCCTAATGTTGAAACCGGTAGGCGAGGAAAGCCGTATAGGGGAGTAAACAAAGTTGAGGTGCTGATGAGAAGGAAATATCCGCTAAAGTACGATACTAGTAGTGACAGGAGAACATGATAAACAGATAATCTAGTTCATAATGATCTAATATGAATTTAATCAATTATGAATATGGTAGGAAGGAATAATTTGAAATAAAAAACCTGCATGATAAAGAACATGACTACATACGTTCATGATGAAATGATAAAAAACTATGAAACTTTAATCTTATATATACTTAAAGATATAAAAATAATTGAATTAAGAAGATACCATTTTTCAGTGCGGAGTTGGTAAGAGGAATTCATAGAAGTGGTAGTGTGGTAGGTGGTAGTGTGGCAGATGAGTAATTTGTTTTAATTACTTTATTATTTTTCGGTGCTGAATTCATGGTAAAATGTAATAATATTTATTGTAATATTCTTCCTATAGTTGTTTTAATCTGAGTATTTCATTAATATTATTTATGATATATTCTAGATATAACATATCTTGGGTTCTTTGGTATATATATAAATTTTCCTCCATTAATTGTTCTAATAGTTTTATATCTTCCATAGATTCTATCTAATATTGTAAATATTCGTAGTTCATATTAATCTGAATTTATTTCTAAATCGTACCATTCTATTCTTTTGTAGTCTCAATCATGTAGGTCTATTTCATACCATTGTTGATTTAATATATCTTCTGATTCGTTATCATTAAATATTTTTTTCCCATATAATTCTTCTTAATTCAATTATTTTTATATCTTTAAGTATATATAAGATTAAAGTTTCATAGTTTTTTATCATTTCATCATGAACGTATGTAGTCATGTTCTTTATCATGCAGGTTTATTATTTCAAATTATTCCTTCCTATCATATTCATACCTGATTAAATTTATACTAGATCATTATGAACTAGATTATTTATTATCATGTTCTCCTGTCACTACTAGCATCGTACTTTAGCGGACACTTCCTTCTTATCAGCGCCTCAACTTTGTTTACTCCCTTAAACGGCTTGCTCGCCTACCAGTTTCAACATTAGGATGGCATAGTATAGAAGTTTTCTCCCTGTTTCCAGTGTGCTAATAAACTAAAAATCATGATTCAAATAATTCTAATATATAATAACTAACATAAATTTATTCAATCATATATATGATATTTAGGAATATATGAAATTAATTTCGCATATTTTTTGAACAATATACCTTTGCCTCTTGCTTAGCCATGATATCTGAAATATCTAATTGGATTTCAGATTTTTCCATTAGTATTTTAAATATTTATCTTAGTTGAGAGAGTGTTTTCTGAAAGAGGATTTTTATTTAGGCGTTGCCTGTCTTACAATGTTTACAACTGAGTCTATATATAGACATACACACTCTAATACGCTTTTTACATCTGTCCACTACTATTTCCTACTATTCATGACTATTATTTACTACTATTCATGAATAGTTCTTATTTTGTCTACCACTATCCCATTTACGACATATTAATAATGTACATATACACTTGTCATTATTTGCACACTATTTTTAAGACACATACCTACTTTATGACACACACCAAACTATACACTATTCTTTTTATGACTTTTGACTTTTTACATCTTACGTACTTATTTGACTACTTTACAACTTTGCAACTATTTTACATTATTTTACTTACATAACTTTTTCCGTTCTTATCTTTTTATCCTCTCCTTCTTGTTTTCTTCTTCTTTTCCTCGTTGATTATTCCAGCTGGACATCTGGAATTATGTTATCTTCTCCATTACACTTTGAACATATGTGATCAGGGTATTTGTGTCCAATTAGTTTGCAATATCTCGTTGATAACTCTGTTGAAATAAATCCTGCTTTTAGTGCTCTTGTCATAGGTCGTTCCTCTGGTTTTAATAATGATAAGATCCATCGCTAGACTTCATCCATATCTGTTCTTCGTAGTTCTCTTGAATTTGAATATATCATTAATTGATCTCTCGAGTAATAATTCCATATAGCATTTCCGTTTAAATAATTGTTTGCTAATTCTTGTAGAATAGTTTATATACCAATTATTCTTTTATTGGCATAAAAACTTGGTATCTCTATTTTGCATATCTCTTCTTGTTGTCCGATGTCCTCGGGTATAATCATATCTTTAGTTAGTCCTATCTTGATAACCTGTATTGGAGGTTTTATTTTCTTGTATAATATCTCCGCTAGTGCAGTATAGAATTGTATATAAAATAAATTTCCTTTTGTAACTCTTTTGTATGCGATGAATGCCTTGTGTAGTTCTGGTATTCCACTAACTTCTTCTCCGTCGTATGTGTATACAGTATTCAACAGTCCATAGTTGTAACATGATCTTACTAAATTAGCGTTAGTTTTTGGCCGTGCAATTAGCTTGTTATATCCTTGTAACTTTTGTGTCAAATAATCCTAGTTTGATTCTTTTGTAGTTGATCTAGGGTTAAGGTTTAAATAAGTTTGGATTTTGTGTATATTTTCGATATAGGTTCGTGTGATGTAGTTATATGTCTTTTTCTCATTTTGGTTTTGTAAACTATTTGCGTATGTAGATGTTTGTGGTTCCATAGACATGTGTCTAGGTGTCTTTTGAGTAAATGGTTTTTCGAATAGCTGGTTTAGGTTCGCATTTTTATATTGTTTATCACTAAATTGTTTGCTTGTACCTGCAACTATATTTAAACAAACATTATGGGTTTTAAGAAGTTTCCCATCGTCTCCTTTTAGCTCTGGGTTTTTTCCGTCTTCCGATCGACGTAGCTCCACATTTTTATAGTCATGCTGCTGACTAGCTTTAGACCTCAGATTATCTTCATTAGTCTTTAGCTTTTGTATCTCCTTAGCATGGCTAAGCAAGAGGCAAAGGTAAATTGTTCAAAAAGTATGTGGAACTAATTTCATATATTCCTAAATATCATATATATGATTGAATAAATTTATGTTAGTTATTATGTATTAGAATTATTTGAATCATGATTTCTAGTTTATTAGCACACTGCAAACATGGAGAAAATTTATATACTGTGTCATCCTAATGTTGAAACCGATAGGCGAGGAAAGTCGTTTAGGGGAGTAAACAAAGTTGAGGCGCTGATAAGAAGGAAGTATCCGCTAAAGTACGATGCTAGTAGTGACAGGAGAACATGATAAACAGATAATCTAGTTCATAATGATCTAATATGAATTTAATCAATTATGAATATGGTAGGAAGGAATAATTTGAAATAAAAAACCTACATGATAAAGAACATGACTACATACGTTCATGATGAAATGATAAAAAACTATGAAACTTTAATCTTATATATACTTAAAGATATAAAAATAATTGAATTAAGAAGAATCATATGGGAAAAAATATTTAAGATGACGAATCAGAAGATATATTGAACCAACAATGGTATGAACTACGAGTATTTGCAATATTGGATAGAATCTATGGAAGACATAAAACTATTAGAACAATTAATGGAGGAAAATTTATATATGTGCCAAAGAACCCAAGATATGTTATAGCTAGAATATATCATAAATAATATTAAAGAGATATCAAGATTAAGACACTTAACAAAATAATATTATAGTAAAATCTTTAAAATAAATAACTCACCTACCACACTATCACCTACCACACTAACACCTACCAAAAAAGTCATGAATTCTACACCTACTACACTTCCAAAAATGTCATGAACCCCTCACCTACCAATAAGATGAATTCCGCACCAAAAAATGATATCAGAGCTATGGATAATAAGAAACATGGTAAGAAATATACTAGTAGAAAGATAAGAAAATTAAGAAGAAAATTAAACAAATTATATCCGGAATATAAATAACTCAATATCACAAAAATCGATAAAGAAAAATTAGACCAATTAATAGATAATATATCTAAAATAGAATATAAATATATTCTAAATAGCGAAAATAATGAATATAAAGAAAAACTTACTGAAATAATTATAGCGAAAAGACAAGAATTAGAATACTGGCAAGACAGACTTAACAGTAATATATTTGCAGGAATTTGTCACAAATCTATAATAGCACAAAAAAAAGACTATTTTATATCTAGAAATACAAATAAATAACTTAGAATATAAACTACAATATAATTTATAAATGAATAAAGAAGAATATGCAATAGATGAAAAAACATATGAAAACTATGACGGATTAAAAATAAAGACAATATTTTCTAATCTAGGAAGAAGATATAAGAAAATAGGTGACAATATAAGTTTAATGCTAGAAAAAGAAACAGTAAAACTAGAAGATAGTTTAACTGCTATGACAAGAATAACAAAAGAAAATGAAGAAATAGATAGAAAAACGGAAATAGAAAAAATAAAACAACAAGCAAAAAAGGAAGTACAACAATTAGAAGAAGTAAAAAATACTAAAATAATAGAACTAGAAAGAGAGTTGGCAATGCTAAAAGAGATGTATGAAATGAAACAAAAAGAAAAAGAACAAAAAACAAAATTAACAAATGAGATAATTAAATTAAAAGAAAAATTGCAACTAGAAGATGAATTAGAAGATAAAGAAGAAAATAACCAAGATAATCTACCCGAAATAAGAGTTGATGAAATAAACGACGATGATCTATAACATTCGGAAACAAGTGAAACATATACAGAACTTTTAGCAAACATGGACAATACAAAGGATCTAGAAGTAAATACAGGAGACGTAGACATGGATGAAAAACCTAGTACATCAGGAGTAAAAAATCCAAAAAATCTAAATCCAAAATATTATAATGAAAACTATGGACAATATGAGAGAGAAAAAACTATATGGGATAAAATATTAAATAAAAAATGGATGCCTAAACCCATAACTGAACAACATGATTTTTTAGGTTTAGACTGTGTAGCAGATATAAATAAAAAAAAATTCTGAAAGAGAATTTTTATTTAGGCGTTGTCTGCCTTTTTAAGTTACATATCTGTCCTTTATATAGAAAGGATTTTCATACTACACTACAATAATGTACTACTATTCACTTTAACACTTGTCACCTAATAAATCACACCCCCTACCATCCCTTACACTTGCCCATCATGATACCTTACACTTGTACACCTACTTTATGACACACCATACCTTACTTTACACTTGTCCACCATTCCTATCTACTTACTTTAATATGAACATGCATAATAATGCATACTTGACTAATTTACATAATAATGCATACTTGACTAATTTACATCTTATCTACACATCTTTTTGACTACTTTACGTTATTTACTTTATCTTTTTTGCCCCTTTGTCTGCTATTTGCATCTTATCTTTATCATCTTCGTTTACTCTAAATCGACATCTGGAATTATGTTATCTTCACCATTACATTTCGAACATATGTGATTAGGATATTTATGTCCAATTAATTTGCAATATCTGGTTAATAACTCTGTCGAAATAAATCTTGCCTTTAGTGCTCTCGTCGTAGGTTGTTCTTCTGGCTTAAGTAATGACAAAATCCATCTCTGGACTTCATCCATATCTGCTTTCCTTAGTTCCCTTGAATTGAAATAAATCATTAGCTGATCTCTTGCATAGTAGCTCTATATAGCGTTTCCGTTTAAATAATTATTTGCTAGCTCCTGTATGATAGTTGATATACCAATTATTCTTTTGTTGGCATAAAAACTTGGTATCTCTTCTTGTTGTCCAATGTCCTTGGGTATAATCATATCTTTAGTTTAGTCCTATCTTGATAACCTGTATTGGAGGTTTTATTTCGTCGTATAATATCTCGGCTGGTGCTGTATAGAATTTTATATAAAATAAATTTCCTTTTGTAACTCTTTTGTATGTGACGAATGCCTTGTGTAGTTCTGGTATACCACTAACTTCTTCTCCGTCGTATGTGTATACGGTATTTAACAGTCCGTAGTTGTAACATGTTCTTACTAAATTAGCGTTAGTTTTTGGCTATGCAATTAACTTGTTATATCCTTGTAGCTTTTGTGTCAAATAATCCTTGTTTGGTTCTTTTGTAGTTGATCTGGGGTTAAGGTTTAAATAAGATTGGATTTTGTGTATATTTTCGATATAGGTTCGTGTGATGTAGTTATATGTCTTTTTCTCATTTTGGTTTTGCAAACTATCTGCGTATGTAGATGTTTGTGGTTCTATGGACATATGTCTAGGTGTCCTTTGGGTAAATGGTTTTGCGAATAGCTGGTTTAAGTTCGCATTTTTATGTTGTTTATCGCTAACTTGTTTGCTTGTACCTGCAGCTGTATTTAAATAAACATTATGGGTTTTAAGGAGTTTCCCATCGTCTCCTTTTGGCTCTGGGTTTTTTTCATCTTCCGATCGACGTAGCTCCGCATTTTTATAGTCATGTTGCTGACTAGCTTTAGACTTCAGATTATCTTCATTAGTCTTTAGCTTTTGTATCTCGTTGTCCATAATATCCACTTTTGTACAAAGTGTAGTAATAGCTTTGAGTATCTTTTTGATTGTATCTTCTTCCTCAGTCTCAGTCTGAGTAGCTTTGTCGTGATAGGTAATCTGCAATAACATTCTTATCAGTTTTTATTACTTCAATTGTAAATGTAAAATTTAATATATTTAATACCAATCTCCTTATTTCTTTTGTTGTTACCGAATCTTGTATTTTTCTTGTTAGCCACAATTTTACTTGTGTATTATCTGTTCTTATAATAAATTCGTTATATACAATATATGGTTCAAATGATAAAAAACACTTATACACTGAATATAATATTTTTTCCCATTTTATTTCTGTATTATTAAATGTTCCTGAATAATACCTACAATGATGTTCTATCGTATTGCCATCATATCTGTATTTTAATATTCCTCCATAACTTTTTTTCACTCACATCTGATTCTACTATATAAGTAAATTTTTTGTTTTCGTCCGGAAAATATAGTTAAGTTAGGGTTTTACACAATAATTTTATTTTTTGTATTTGTGTTTGGTCTTTCTTGTCAAACTGGTATTCTACATCATTCTTTAATTTTTGTTGTAATGGTTTTAAATTCTCTGCTAATTTTGGTATGTATTCCCTTACCTGGTTTACTAGTCCTAGAAATGATTGTAATTTTTTTTTCGTATCTAGCTGTTCATTTGAGTTAATTATTTTTTGTACTATATGTGTTTGCATTTTTCTTTCATTTTTATCTATTTGTATTCCTAGGAATTCTATTTGATTTTTCATTATGTCTACTTTCTTTTTACTTAGACTTATGTCTGAATATTCTATAATATATATGAATTTTTCTAATAATCTTATCTGTTCATCTTGGGTTTTAGAATATAGTAATATATCATCAATATATACTACACAATTTTCTAATTGTTTAAAGTAGTTATCCATAAAGTGTTGATATCTACCTGGTGCATTTTTATATCCGAATGGTAATACATTCCATTCATAGAATTCTTATGGTATAGTGAATGTTGTTAGTTTTTTAGATTCTTCTTCTAGTTTTAAGTGATAAAATCCTGATTTACAATCAAATTTGCTAAAATAATTATATCCTTGTATTTGTCTTATTTTTAGTATTTTATTCGGTATCGGATAATTATATGTTTTAGTTTTTGCATTTAAATTTGTATAATCAATAATCATTCTGCTCTTTCCTCTTTTTTGTTCACTATGTTTATTTACGATAAATGTCGAGCTTGTGTGCTTACTATTGCTTTCTTGTATATATCCTTTTTCTAGTAATTCATTTATAGGTATCTTAAATTCGGTTAAATCATTAAAATTATACTTTAATGGTTTTTGGGTTATTATACTATTATTATCAATTAGCTCAATTTTTACTTTGTTATATGTTTCTCCCATCCTTGTGAATGATCCTCACTATATAATAATTCTAACTTATCTTGAATTATTTTTACTTTATCTATAGAGAATATAATTAATTCTATTTTAGGGTCTTCTTCTTTTATATTTTCTAATTTTTGTGTAATTTTTTCACTTCCTTTTATCCATTCTGTTGTTTTTCGTTTTTTATTATTTACTCTTTTTGCTCCTATTTTTTGTTTACACGGTGTTGTGAACCACTAGTGTGTTTTTGTTATTATATGTGGGTATAATTTTTCTAAAAATGGCATTCCTAATAGCATATCTTTTGTAGTTAATTCAAAGTTATATATTTCCTCTATAGTTAGTATCTTATCCCATATTTGTACTTTTATATTTTTTGCCTTATATGTGATCATGCTTCCTTCATTATTAAATCCTGTTACTACTATCGGTGTATTTTAATTTTTCCCACTTATCTTCTGGTAAACAATTGTATTTACATATATTAGCTTCTGCTCCCGTATCTATCATTGGTGTATAATATCGATTGTAATATCCTTCTATTATTATCTTTGCAAGTATATATATTTTCATATTTTTATCATACTAAAGTCCTTTTTATTATTACCCTTTTATTTTCATAATTTATTGTTAATTGTTTGTCTTCTAGATTATATGGTTTTACTTGTTCTAGCTATTTTATTCCTAAACTGATATTTTCATCTCCTTGATATATTTTGAATTTTATCACTATTGGTACTCCTCCAATGATTATTTCCTTTTCTGTAATTTCTTCGGTATACATTCATGCTTTTGGTAGTTCGGGGCATGTTTGTTCAATAGTTATTATTTCATCTTCCGTCACTAATTCTCTTGTAATATAGTTTTCTTCTCGTCCTGTATCTATTAATATTAAATATTTTTGTTGTTTCATTATTCCCGTTATATAGTAATGATGTGGTTTTATTTCTTCTTCCATTGATTTTTGTAGAGTTTTATCTATTCTTCTTGAGTACTCATTTTTTATGAGATTTGTGATATTTCACAGTTCATGTTTATTCTTTTTTATGTGCTTAATCTTTCTTTTACTATTTCTAAATCTTCTTCTATGTCAATTTCATTATAACTATAGTCATTCTTGTCTATGACTGTGACTATTCTTTCAAAAGGATTTTCTATTTTTATTTTATTTATTTTATTTTTTGCTGTTATTTTATATTTTGTTGTTAAAACATATAAGTTTTTACATCTAGCTGTAAATATTTTACTTCCCGGGGCTAGTTCTATTCCTGACATTTTCCAATATAATACTAATGATTTATCTATATTTCTGTCATTTATTGCTACTGAGTAGTTAGCAATTATTATAAATTTAAATTTTTGGTATATGAGGTTACCTTTTACCGCACGTATTATACTTTTTTCTATGGGTTGTATAATTCTATCATTTGCTAAGTATATTTCTATGGGTGTATCTATTCCTTCTCTAAGACATGCTTTTATTAGTATTTATGTTCCTCCTAAATGTACATATTTAATTGGGTTTTTAGCTTTAATATCTTGTATTTCTTTATTTATTATTCGTTTATTTATTATTGGTATTTTGGTCTTTCCTTTAATGTATTTGCAATCTATGATATGTTCTCTTTGACTTACTACATAATATTCTTCTTTTTGTCGTTTAAACCAGTTTCTTATGGTTGGTATTTCAAATATTTTTGCTACGCTTAGGTCTAATTCTTTTCCTTTTATTTGTTCAAATATACTATTATCAAATATTATTTTCTGTTCTAAAGATTCTTCGTCTTTATGTTCTTCTTTATTTATTATTTGTATATCTTTTTCAGTCATTTATTTGTATATTATATTATAGAATTCATTGTCTGATTCTATTTCTCTATCTTTTTCTATTTCATTTTCCGATAATTCATATATACTATTATTGCTTTCTAATTCATAATATACGTACTCTATTTGTGTATATTTTTCATCGTCTATTATTATTTCTGATATTTGTTTTTTCTTTGGATTTCTAGGTAATTTACAATCTCTAGCCATGTGTCCTAATTTTCCACAATTATAACAAGTACATTCCGTTAGTTTTCTTTTTGGTCTTTTGGTTTTATAGTTTTTTACATAGTACCTTCTTCTTGGTTTTTTATATTTATATTTTGATCTATATTTTTTATTATATTTCTTTCTATTTTTATAATACCTATCCGTACAACCAAATTGAGGTGCTATTTTATTTTTGCAACATGCCAAGTTTTTTACCAATATTTTTTTCATTTTTATTTCTTCTTTATGTTTTTCACATAGTTCCATAAACCATCTTTGCAAGAATTTTATTTTAGCTCCTAAGGTATCTGTTAATTCTGCTTCATTCCAACTTTTTATTACTTTTGAATTAAAAGGTTCTGGTAATTTTGTAAAATATAATTTTCTTATTTCTTTACTTTCTTCTATGCTATATGTTCCTTTATAATAATATTCTCTAAATGCACATGTATATTCATCTTTGTAACACATATTACATATTGCTAATTTTGTCATTAGATTTCGATTTATGATTTTTTTCTTTATTTTGTTCTTCTACCTCTGTTTTCATACTACTAAATTAATTTCTTATAGCTATTTCGTATTTATATAGTATTTTCATAGATGTAGTAGCTATTCCTCCATCGAATTTTTTATTACTTCTTAAAGTTGTTAAGCTTTCACTTGTTAAATTTTGTAGCCATAATTTTACTGTTCCTATAAGTGTTTTTTCTATGTATCCTGGTGCCTCTGTTATTACTATCTTGTTATCTATTAATTGTTTTGATATTTATCTCATCTATAATTGGATTGTGTTATTTATATCAAACCAAATAATCTTGGTTTGGTTCTTTTGTAGTTGATCTGGGGTTAAGGTTTAAATAAGATTGGATTTTGTGTATATTTTCGATATAGGTTCGTGTGATATAGTTATATGTTTTTTTCTCATTTTGGTTTTGCAAACTATCTGCGTATGTAGATGTTTGTGGTTCTATGGACATATGTCTAGGTGCCTTTGGGTAAATGGTTTTGCGAATAGCTGGTTTAAGTTCGCATTTTTATGTTGTTTATCGCTAACTTGTTTGCTTTGATACCATTTTTCGGTGCGGGACTGGTAGTTAAGAAATTCATGGAAGTGATAGTGTGGTAGGTGAGTATTTTATTTTAAAGATTTTATTATAATATTCTTTTGCTAAGTGTCTTAATCTACCATTTTTCGGTGCGGAATTCATGATAAAATGTAATAATATTTATTGTAATATTCTTCCGATAGTTGTTTTAATCTAAATATTTCTCTAATATTATTCATGATATATTCTAGATATAACATTTCTTGGGTTCTTTGATACATATATAATTTTCCTTGATTAATTGTTCTAATAGTTTTATATCTTCCATATATTTTATCCAATATTGTAAGTATTCGTAGTTCATTTTAATCTGAATTTATTTCTAAATCATACCATTTTATTCTTTCGAGGTCTAAATCATGTAGGTCTATTTCATATCATTCTTGATTTAATATATCTTTTGATTCGTAATCATTAAATATTTTTTCCCATATTATTCTTCTTAATTCAATTATTTCTATATTTTTAAGTACATATAAGATTAAAGTTTCGTAGTTTTTTATCATTTCATCATGAATGTATGTAGTCATGTTCTTTATTATGTAGGTTTTTTATTTCAAATTATTCCTTTCCTATCATTTTCATAATTGATTAAATTCATATTAGATCATTATGAACTAGATTATCTTTATCATGTTTCTCTGTCACTACTAGCATCGTACTTTAGCGGATAGTTCCTTCTTATCAGCGCCTCAACTTTGTTTACTCCCCTAAACGGCTTTCCTCGCCTACCAGTTTCAACATTAGGATGACATAGTATAGAAGTTTTTTCCCTGTTTCAAGTGTGCTAATAAACTAGAAATCATGATTCAAATAATTCTAATACATAATAACTAACATAAATTTATTCAATCATATATATGAAATTCAGGAATATATGAAATTACTTCCGCATATTTTTTGAGCAATATACCTTTGCTTCTAACTTAGCCATGCTATCTGAAATATCTGATTGGATTTCAGATTTATCCATTAACTTTTAAGTATTTAGTATCTTGAGAGAGTGGGTTTTTATGAAAGTTTTCCTTAAAACCCATAATGTTTGTTTAAATACAGTTGCAGGTACAAGCAAACAAGTTAGTGATAAACAACATAAAAATGCCAACTTAAACAAGCTATTCGCAAAACCATTTATCCAAAGGACACCTAGACATATGTCCATAGAACCACAAACATCTACATACGCAGATAGTTTGCAAAACCAAAATGAGAAAAAGACATATAAGTACATCACACGAACCTATATAAAAAATATACACAAAATCCAAACTTATTTAAACCTTAACCCCAGATCAACTACAAAAGAACCAAACCAGGATTTTTTGACACAAAAGCTACAAGGATATAACAAGTTAATTGCACAGCCAAAAACTAACGCTAATTTAGTAAGAACATGTTACAACTACGTACTGTTAAATACCGTATACACATACGACAGAGAAGAAGTTAGTGGTATACCAGAACTACACAAGACATTCGTCACATACAAAGAGTTACAAAAGGAAATTTATTTTATATAAAATTCGATACAGCACCAGCGGAGATATTATACGAGGAAATAAAACCTCCAATACAGGTTATCAAGATAGGACTAACTAAAGATATGATTATACCCGAGGACGTCGGACAACAAGAAGAGATATGGATAATAAGAAAAATGGTATCAGAGCTATGGATAATAAGGAACATAGAAAGAAATATACTAGTAGAAAGTTAAGGAAAATAATAGGAAAATTAAACAAATTATACCCGGAATATAAAAAACTCAACATAACAAAAATTGATAACGATAAATTAGATCAATTAATAGATAATATATCTAAAATAGAATATAAATATATCCAATATTTAAAGAAACAATGAATAACGAGAATGAAGAATATAGACAAAAAACTTACCAAAATAATTATAGCAAAAAAGCAAGAATTCCGACATAGGCAAAATAGACTTAATAGTAATATATTTGCAGGAATCTGTAAAAAATCTATAATAGCACTGTCACACCCCAAATTCGGATGTGATGGCACGTGTCCATTTCCCACAGGACACGTCAGCCTAACCCAACCACAACGATAGAAAAGTAAAAATACGAGAATAAAAGATAATAAATAAGCGGAAGACTTTAATTAAGACTCAACACTACCCAAAATTTGATTGTCACTTGTACAAACCTCTAAATACAGTATTCGAATAAAAATATACAAGTCTCAGAGTATAGTTCTCGAATAGAACAAAACTGAAAGTAAAGATAACTCAAGGGCATGTCTGGAATGAACCGCTACCTCTCGAGTATGTCCCGAAGCTCAATCTGCTAAAGAAACTACTAAGCGGAATCTGAGAGAGAGCTGTCAACCTACACAATTATGTAGAAGCAAGGGTGAGTACCGAAAACCACAGGTACTCGTAAGTAACTCTAAACTAAGCAAAACTAGCAGCTACAAACAACTCCTTTCAATCCCAACCGAACCATCGAAACTTCAATCTAGCAGCAAACCAACCAACCTATACTAAACAGATCATATTCAACAGCCAGAACCAACAGTATATCCTCATCAACCTCAGATCAACAAATAAGAGCAAGTAGATCAAATTCCATATAAGAAGGGTAAACCAATACAATCCACACATCACAGAAAAAGATAAGACAAATGCGATGCAAAATGCAATAATGATGTCATGTAGTCGTGATGCATGTCTGTCCTACGATACACATTTGTTGACGTAATCAGTCTGCGCTGAATACTCAAATCAGAACCCATGGGGGCCACACATGGACCATGTATCACCGCCGAAACCAGATCCCATCGGCATCCAAATCGCTAGCCGGAGCTAGTCCATCTCATATATCTCTAGCCGGAGCTAGTCTCAACTGTGTCTTATATCCATCCATCCTCATATCAGTGTCTCAGAACTAATGCAACAGATAGTTCACACATGGGATGAATAATGAATATGCACATGTCATCAATCACAATCATATCACGATCACATTATAGTATTACACATCATTTGTCTCAATCACAACCATATCACGACCAAATCATAGTATTACACATCACCTGTCTCAGTCACAACCATATCACGACCACATCATAGTATTACACATCATCTGTCTCAACATCAATGTCTGTATCAATCATAGCCTACTCATGCTCTTCTATCCCCTCAATATCAGTTATCACATGACTTATTCAACAAATTCAAGTAACATATAACACATTTAGCTCGTTTTATTCACCATCTTTCATTTACAACAATTTCAATCAACAAATAAAACTCATCCTCAATCCCCATTACTCCCCAACACATTTAGGAAAGTAGTCATGCATAGTCTAAGAGTTTTACCAAGTTTGGAAGCCACTTGCCTTAAATCGAACTCCAAATGTTACTTGACTTGAGCCTTTCCTTTCCGAGTATAATCTGGATCACGATAATTTATCCAAACAATTATTCACAATCACAATTCGAGTCCAATGACACCAAAATCAAGAAATTTAGGGAAAAAGGGCAAAACGATCCAAAAGTCTCATACCGGAAAACGATATCCAAATCTGGAATTTTTTTTATGTAAAATGATCCTTAAAGTATTTGGAAGCTAATGGTGAAAACCAATTTGAAAACGGAGTTGAAATCAATTCACAAACTCAATTTGAAGGAAAATCCACTTTCTTGAAGAAGCCTAAAATATTCGGATCCGAAACTCCGACTCGAAAATGAAATATCTCTTGAAAAACATCTTACCCATGCTTAGATAAGTTCAAATATGATATTTCATCAAAAACGGAGTTAAGATCAACCTTGAAATTCTCAATTTATCAAACTTTAACTTTACCGAAAAAGTCCAAATTGTACGCGGTTAATATAATGAAAATAATCGATGAATCAATAATTTTATGTTAAAATCAGTTTACCCATAACATAAGGATCGTAAATATACCTTTTTCATCAAAAAGGGAGTCCAAATCGATAAAACCCCAATTTTTCCCAAGAGATTTACGGATAGGAAAAAAAACCAGATAAAGAAATTATGAGAAAATGTCGAATTGAAGATTGAATACTAACCCTCATATTAATTCAAGAAGAAACCCGTAAGAATCACTCCATTCCAATCTCTAGAACTCCTGATATGCTCAAAATACCAAATGAACACAGTCTGAGATTTTTATAACAGTACATGGATGTTATGCACCAGAAAAACGGCAGTTAATCTTTCACTAAAAATGCCGTAATTTCCTCATACGATAGTGAAATGACCCGATTCTTTTTTTGTAAATGTCTTAAATAATGATACGGATCTGCTCGTTCAATCGGAGCTCAATTTCATGCTCGTTGCCCAGTCAAATATCATTTCTACTTGGTAAACAATTATTTCTTATTTGCGATAAAAGTCCAATCTCAGGTTAGCGAAAATGCACCCAAAATTTGCAGATAAGTCCTATAATTCATGCTCAAAATTTCAGAACTTTCGGAATAATTTTTCGACCTTTAAAACTAATAATGAACCCTTTAGTTGCCACAATTTGCTGAAATAGTGTCAAAGCATCCAAGAAGCTTAAAGGGTCACCCAAAACTCATTTGGCACTTGCCGAACACAAACCAAATATGCTACTAGCTTGATAATGACATTTCGGACTCAATGAAATCGTCGGAATTTGAATTCGAGGTCTCCTTGACCCGGTATCCGATAAGGCATCAAGAAACTAACTTTAGGCTCAAAAACTCGAAACGCACTCGGGGCCTCTAAAAATTCAACCAAGACTCATTCTAGACTTAGAATCACCCCCTGAATCCAACGGTGCCCTCAGAATTCCATTTCGAGCACCGGAACCTCGTTTGTTGACCAAAATCAACTCTTGATCGAAATTTCACAATTTTTGCAACTTAGGACCTCAAATCTTCGTTTTAACTCCAAATTCGACTCAGTAAATTCTCACAAACCCGTTTCGACATTCTAAAATTGCTGGAATCGACGGAAATCTGATTCGAGTCTCGAAACTCCAAATGACTCGAAATAGCACTTTTAACCAAACTTTAACTCTTAAAAACTCAACTTTTCATCAATTTTCCTTCAAACCAACTTCAAAAATACAACAATTAGGACTCGGGGCAACTATCGGGAGGGGTAAAACGGTCATTTTATGAAAATTTCCAAAAATGACCTTTAGGGTCATTACATTATTCACCACTAAAAATCATGTTCGTCCTCGAACATAAAGTAGAAAAAGGCAAAAATACTCGACGCTATCAACCCCGAGGTGAAATTTCCGAACTCAATAATTACTACTCCAAACGAACCCATTCTTAAACCTTATCCCAAATATCCATAAAAAGGATTCCCAAATCAATCTTGACAACTTAACCCTCAAAGGGTTATTTCAAACCACCGACTAACTTAAAGACTGAATCTGAATCTAAGATCTCAAAACCACAACATATTTACCATGACAAACCCCTAATCATGTAACCACGAGAGAAATTTCGGAATCAATAACCACAGAAAAATCAAGGATGAACCTAAATTAGTCACCAAGCTCTCACAACACACGAACCATCACCGACTCTAGAAAAAATCCCATTCTCATTACCACATTTCCACAAGTCTGAGTCATACTAATCTGATGCATATCCATCGAGCATCCATATTTGAACAATCACGCTTATCTAACCCATAGATAGAAATGATCAACTATCCAACTGATGATCGACCCACCCAAGCATATAAAACCTCTAAGGATGCCACCAAAACACTGAAGTAGGATCCGTAATTGTAAACAACTCCAGCAACGGAAGAACTAGGCCCACAGGCCACCTAAGCATCGAACCACACCTAGCTGAACCATGCATACAGGGGCAAGATAAATACCAAAATAGCCAAAAACTATAGCCACATACGGTAGCCTCTCTATACCTTTCCAAAAGCAAGATGACACTTGTAGAACTTCCGAAAACCTTCCAGCACCCCAATACCACATCGAACCCACTATCTCTGAATCGGCCCACCCACACAAGTATTCTATTCTGCCAAGAGAGCATGAATCGGTCTATCCGATTCACCACTAGGCATCCACCCACAAAAGTAAAAACACGTTTGAACATAGACAGAGAATCATAATCCAAAACCATGTCTAAAATGAGGTAGGTGGTCACATAAGAATATACAAAACCGAAATTGAACAACCCAAGATATCCCTTCCACAATGTCCATAACATACCTTCCCATTCGTCTGACTTCACAATCAACCAGTCCGGCCTCATAACAATCATAGACATACTTAATTTATCCATTTGCTCACTCTTTACAATAATCCATTCAAGCCAACAATATCAATACTACCAGAACATCATAGTCACATCGGCCAATTACTTTACCCTTAGACGGTCACTAGTATCCAGTCATTCTTAGAAACACATCGTTGCTTCCAAAAATTTGAATTATGGTCCTTCCTCCTTCCATTGAAGCATTCCACGATCGATATGGGTCTCACCCAATCGCTAATAATCCAAGTTCTAAATGTCATAGTACCTTTTCATTGAAATAGAACTATTGAATCACGACCAATATCGATTACACGCGATCCTTTACTTACCCAGCTTCAACTATTATTCAAACCATCATATATCTCATGCCGAAACTTGAAGCAGTTCTTGGTCACTCCAATAATTCTGTATACTATGAGCACACAACCTCTATTTACCATCAAGGATCTATGTAACGTGTTACAACAGTCTGGATAATTCCATAAATAGAGTTATCAACCCAGTTCAAAATCCTCAATAACCATGTAGAGCTATAAGTCCTTCCGATTGGACACTCGTAAGCCACCTACCATAAGCTGAACAATTCAAACCAATTCAAAAACTGCAGAATTCCTCATACATCAACGTTTACCACCAACACCAATACCAAGTGTTCAGAAAGTAGCTGATAACACATTATACATTTGTGCTGAACCAGTCCACCGTGCATTGTCATATCTAACATAAAAGCAGAAATTTACACAATCCTCAACTTCAAACTAAGGATCCACACGTGATGTCTTATTCCTTCACATCTCTTAACTTATATCCATCGCGCAAGACTCTTGTTCTTTCCGTAAATCATTTATCATTATAGTTTCTTGGCCAAACATCCACCGCATATTACCTTTTACCTTAAGTCAAACTTCTCAAATGAAACTTCATCGAACTTTTCTACAATCACAAGTATTTAACTGCTACAACTCAAACCATGCAAAAAGTCCTTCCAATGGCTAAAAAGTTGATACAACGAATCATCTCTTACCTTGCCAACCCACATCTTGACAAAACTAACCCTATTCCTTTTTAATCGTACCTTCTCGCTAAAATCCTTAATTGCCTTTACACAAGTATACTTGTTAAAACTTTCTTCATCCATGGCTTATTGTTGCCCATTTCTTTTGATTCATCATGAAGTCATTAGTTCCCAATATAATCATGACCACCCAAGGGTCGTACCTCGTCCTAGAAACAACACAGGATCGATTCACTCGATCCACCACTATAACTTTCCTTATAATTAATGCTTAACTCAAACGTTCATAGTAGCAACCACTTGATTTCTCAATCGATGAAACATCAACCTTCTGACCCGATTAGGTGAAACAGCTGACAACTCAGATTTCTCCGCTTCCATATATCACTAGTACCACATCATGAACAACCGCGAAATCCACCACTAGAAGACGCCAGATCCATTGAGAAGGTCGTACTCAAACAACCTGTTCATTTACACTCATTAAATAGTTGCAAAACATTACCAAAGCACTTCAGTCTCCGGCCGAAAATGATATGCACAATTTCGTAAGCCCGATCGATGGCAGAAACAACATAGCCTATAACCTTAACCAAGATAACACGAGTACCGTCGTAGTCGTTGTACCATGACCCTGTAATGATATACACCCACACTATAAAACCACCGTAGAACTTCTGATTTTGGTTGGTGCAACTTCATCATCATAATATACTACGCAATCCATTCCCTTATGACGAACTTCACAAACTGTAGTTTCTAAAGTCGCATCACTCTTAACATAGTCATTCTCTTACTTACACCATTCTTCATTGTCTAGCCACTTCCGTCGTATAAGTCATACAAGCACTATTCTCGTTGTTGAATAAATGACCGAAAAAATAAGACGTTCCTGAAGTCTCTTAATAAATGTTCATCTTCCAATACCATAAACTCAAAACACATCCCTTGGCCACAACCTTACTCATTCGTCTCGAAGAAAATTCCATGTCTGATCACACTTCCTTTCCACAAGTCTATCACCTCCGCATCAAAACCAGATCTAACACTAAAATCACGCGATGACACCTAAACTCGCACCCACGCAGGACCAACCACGAGTCATTACAATGAGAGAGAGAACAGAGTGAAGTGATAAGAATTAGATCGGACCAAGGACGCACGATAGAGAATCAAGTGATAAAGATCTTTCCTAAAAGTCACCATAGCCTCTCGAAGATAAGTACAGACGTCTCCGTACCGATCCTCGAGACGCTACTTAGACTTGGCTTGTACACGTGAGACCTATGAACCTAGGGCTCTAATACCATTTTGTCACACCCCAAATCCGGATGTGATGGCACGTGTCCATTTCCCACCGGACACGTCAGCCTAACCCAACCACAACGATAGATAAGTAGAAATACGAGAATAAAATATAAGAAATAAGCGGAAGACTTTAATTAAGACTCAACACTACCCAGAATTTGATTGTCACATGTACAAACCTCTAAATACAGAATTCGAATAAAAATATACAAGTCTCAGAGTATAGTTCTCGAATAGAACAAAACTGAATGTAAAAATAACTCAAGGACACGTCTGGATTGAACCGCTACTTCTCGAGTATGTCCCGAAGCTCAATCTGCTAAAGAAACTACTAAGCCTAATCTGAGAGAGAGCTGTCAAACTACACAATTTTGTAGAAGCAAGGGTGAGTACCGAAAACCACAGGTACTCGTAAGTAACTCTAAACTAAACAAAATTAGCAGCTACAAACAACTCCTTTCAATCCCAACCGAACCACCGAAACTTCAATCTAGCAGCAAACCAACCAACCTATACTAAACAGATCATATTCAACAGCTAGAACCAACAGTATATTCTCATCAACCTCAGATCAACAAATAAGAACAAGTAGATCAAATTCCACATAAGAAGGGTAAACCGATACAATCCACACATCACAGACAAAGATAAGGCAAATGCGATGCAAAATGCAATAATGATGTCATGTAGTCGTGATGCATGTCTGTTCTACGATACACATTTGTTGACGTAATCAGTCCGCGCTGAATACTCAAATCAAAACCCATGGGGGCCACACATGGATCATGTATCACCGCCGGAACCAGATCCCATCGGCATCCAAATCGCTAGCCGGAGCTAGTCCATCTCATATATCTCTAGCCGGAGCTAGTCTAAACTGTGTCTCATATCCATCCATCCTCATATAAGTGTCTCAGAACTCATGCAACAGATAGTTCACACATGAGATAAATAATGAATATGCACATGCCATCAATCACAATCATATCACGATCACATTATAGTATTACACATCATCTGTCTCAATCACAACCATATCACGACCAAATCATAGTATTACACATCACCTGTCTCAATCACAACCATATCACGACCACATCATAGTATTACACATCATCTGTCTCAACATCAATGTCTGTATCAATCATAGCCTACTCATGCTCTTATATCCCCTCAATATCAGTTATCACATGACTTATTCAACAAATTCAAGTAACATATAACACATTTAGCTCGTTTTATTCCCCATCTATCATTTACAACAATTTCAATCAACAAATAAAACTCATCCTCAATCCCCATTACTCCCCAACACAATTAGGAAAGTAGTCATGCATAGTCTAAGAGTTTTACAAAGTTTGGAAGCCACTTGCCTTAAAACGTACTCCAAAAGTTACTTGACTTGAGCCTTTCCTTTCCGAGTATAATCTAGATCACGATAATCTATTCAAACAATTATTCACAATCACAATTCGAGTCCAATGACACCAAAATCAAGAAATTTAGGGAAAAAGGGCAAAACGGTCCAAAAGTCTCATACCGGAAAACGATATCCAAATCTGGAATTTTTTTTATGTAAAATGATCCTTAAAGTATTTGGAATCTAATGGTGAAAACCAATTTGAAAATGGAGTTGAAATCAATTCACAAACTCAATTTGAAGGAAAATCCACGTTCTTGAAGAAGCCTAAAATATTCGAATCTGAAACCCCGACTCAAAAATGAAATATCTCTTGAAAAACATCTTACCCATGCTTAGATAAGTTCAAATATGAAATTTCATCAAAAACGGAGTTAAGATCGACCTTGAAATTCTCAATTTATCAAAATTTAACTTTACCGGGAAAGTCCAAATTGTACGCGGTTAGTATGATGAAAATAATCGATGAATCAATAATTTTATATTAAAATCAGTTTACCCATAACAAAAGGATCGTAAATATACCTTTTTCATCAAAAAGGGAGTCCAAATCGATAAAACCCCAGTTTTTCCCAAGAGATTTACGGATAGGAAAAAAAACCAGATAAAGAAATTATGAGAAAATATCGAATTGAAGATTGAATACTAACCCTCATATTAATTCAAGTAGAAACTCGTAAGAATCACTCCATTCCGATCTCTAGAACTCCTGATATGCTCAAAATAACAGATGAACACAGTCTGAGATTTTTATAATAGTAGATGGCTCTTATGCACCAGAAAATCAGTAGTTAATCTTTCACTAAAAAGGCCGTAATTTCCTCTTACGATAGTGAAATGACCCGATTCTTTTTTTGTAAATGTCTTAAATAATGATACGGATCTGCTCGTTCAATCGGAGCTCAATTTCATGCTCGTTGCCCAGTCAAATATCATTTCTACTTGGTAAACAATTATTTCTTATTTGCGATAAAAGTCCAATATCAGGTTAGCGAAAATGCACCCAAAATTTGCAGATAAGTCCTATAATTCATGCTCAAAATTTCAGAACTTTCGGAATAATTTTTCGACCTTTAAAACTAATAATGAACCCTTTAGTTGCCACAATTTGCTGAAATAGTGTCAAAGCATCCAAGAAGCTTAAAGGGTCACCCAAAACTCATTTGGCACTTGCCGAACACAAACCAAATATGCTACTAGCTTGATAATGACATTTCGGACTCAATGAAATCGTCGGAATTTGAATTCGAGGTCTCCTTGACCCGGTATCCGATAAGGCATCAAGAAACTAACTTTAGGCTCAAAAACTCGAAACGCACTCGGGGCCTCTAAAAATTCAACCAAGACTCATTCTAGACTTAGAGTCACCCCCTGAATCCAACGGTGCCCTCGGAATTCCATTTCGAGCACCAGAACCTCGTTTGTTGACCAAAGTCAACTCTTGATCAAAATTTCACAATTTTTGCAACTTAGGACCTCAAATCTTCGTTTTAACTCCAAATTCGACTCCGTAAATTTTCATAGACCCGTTTCGACATTCTAAAACTGCTGGAATCGACATAAATCCGATTCGAGTCTCGAAACTCCAAATGACTCAAAATTGCACTATTAACCAAACTTTAACTCTTAAAAACTCAACTTTCCAAAAACTCAACTTTTCATCAATTTTCCTTCAAACCAACTTCGAAAATACAACAATTAGGACTCGGGGCAACTATCGGGAGGGGTAAAACGGTCTTTTTATGAAAATTTCCAAAAAAGACCTTTAGGTCATTACAAGCACAGAGAAAAACTATTTTATATCTAGAAATACAAATAAATAACTTAGAATATAAACTACAACATAATTTATAAATGAATAAAGAAGAATATGCAATAGGTGAAAAAACATACGAAAACTATGACGGATTAAAAATAACGATAATATTTTCTAATCTAGGAAGAAGATATAAGAAAATAGGTGACAATCTAAATTTAATGTTAGAAAAAGAAACGGTAAAACTAGAAGATTGTTTAACTATTATGATAAGAATAACAAAAGAAAATGAAGAAATAGATAGAAAAACAGAAATTGAAAAAATAAAATAACAAGCAAAAAAGGAAGTACAAGAATTAGAAGAAGTAAAAAATACTAAAATAATAGAGGTAGAGAAAGAGCTAGCAATATTAAAAGAAATGTATGAAATTAAACAAAAAGAAAAAGAACAAAAAACAAAATTAGCAAATGAGATAATTAAATTTAAAGAAAAATTGCAACTAGAAGATGAATTAGAAGAAAAAGAAGAAAATAGACAAGATAATCTACCCGAAATAAGAGTTGATGAAATAAACGACGATGATCTAGAACAACGTTCGAAAACAAGCGAAACATATACGGAACTTTTAGCAAACATAGATAATACAAAGAATTTAGAAGTAAATACAGAAGACGTAGACATGGACGAAAAACCTAGCACATCAAGAGAAAAACACAAAAAATTTTAATCCAAAATATTATAATGAAAACTATAAACAATATGATAAAGAAAAAACTACATGGGATAAAAGATTAAGTAAAAATGGACGCCTAAACCAATAATTGGACAACATGATTTTTTAGATTTAGACTGTGTAGTAGATATAAATAAAACAATCCAATTATGGATGGGAGACATATCAAAACAATTAATAGATAACAAGATAGTAATAACAAAGGCACCAGGATACATAGAAAGAACACTTATAGGAACAATAAAATTATGACTACAAAATTTAACAAGTGAAATCTTAACAACTTTAAGAAGTAATAAAAAATTCGATGGAGGAATAGCTACTACATCTATAGAAATACTATATAAATACGAAATAGCTATAAGAAATGAATTTAGTAGTATGACAACAGAGGTAGAAGAACAAAATAAAGAAAAAATCATAAATCGAAATCTAATGACAAAATTAGAAATATGTAATATGTGTTACATAGATGAATATACATGTGCATTTAGAGAATACTATTATAAAGGAACATATAGCATAGAAGAAAGTAAAGAAATAAGAAAATTATATTTTACAAAATTACCAGAACCTTTTAATTCAAAAGTAATAAAAAGTTGGAATGAAGCAGAATTAATAGATACCTTAGGAGCTAGAATAAAATTCTTGCAACGATGGTTTATGGAATTATGTGAAAAACATAAAGAAGAAATAAAAATGAAAAAAATATTAGTAAAAAACTTGGCATGTTGCAAAAATAAAATAGCACCTCAATTTGGTTGTACGGATAGGTATTATAAAAATAAAAAGAAATATAACAAAAAATATAGATCAAAATACAAATATAAAAAACCAAGAAGAAGATACTATGTAAAAAACTATAAAACCAAAAGACCATATAGATCAAAAAGAAAATTAACGGAATGTACTTGTTATAATTGTGAAAAATTAGGACAGATAGCTAGAGATTGTAAATTATCTAAAAATCCGAAGAAAAAACAAATATCAGAAATAATAATAGACGATGAAAAATATACACAAATAGAGTACGTATATTATGAATTAGAAAGCAATAATAGTATATATGAATTATCGGAAAATGAAATGGAAAATAATCCAGTAATAGAATCAGATAATGAATACGATATCAATGACTGAAAAAGATATACAAATAATAACTAAAGAAAAATATCAAGATGAAGAATCGGCAGAACAAAAAATAATAATTGATAATAATATATTTGAACAAATAAAATGAAAAGAATTAGACCTAAGCGTAACAAAAATATTCGAAATACCAACAATAAGAAATTGGTTTAAACGACAAAAAGAAAAATATTATGTAGTAAGTCAAAGAGAACATATCATAGATTGCAAATACACTAAAGGAAAGGCCAAAATACCAATAATAAATAAACGAATAATAAATAAAGAAATACAAGATATTAAGGCTAAAAATCCAATTAAATATGTATATTTAGGAGGAACAGAAATACTAATAAAAGCATGTTTTAGAGAAGGAATAGATACACCCATAGAAATATACTTAGCAGATGATAGGATTATACAATCCATAGAAAAAAGTATAATAAGTGCGGTAAAAGGTAACCTCATATACCAAAAATTTAAATTTATAATAAGTGCCAATTACTCAGTGGCAATAAATGACAAAAATATAGATAAATCGTTAGTATTATATTGAAAAATGTCAGGAATAGAACTAGCCCCGGGAAGTAAAATATTCACAGCTAGATGTAAAAATTTGTATGTTTTAACGACAAAACATAAAATAATAGCAAAAAATAAAATAAATAAAAATAAAAATAGAAGATCCTTTTGAAAGAATAGTCACAGTCATAGACAAGAATGACTATAGTTATAATGAAATTGATATAGAAGAAGATTTAGAAATAGTAAAAGAAAGATTAAGCACATCAAAAAGAATAAACATGAACTGTGAAATATCACAAATCTCATAAAAAATAAGTACCTCAAGAATAATAGATAAAACTCTACAAAAATCAATGGAAGAAGAAATAAAACCACATCATTACTACATAATGGGAATAATGGAACAACGAAAATATTTAATATTAATAGATACAGGACGAGAAGAAAACCATATTACAAGAGAATTAGTGACGGAAGATGAAATAATAACTATTGAGCAATCATGCCCCAAATTACCAAAAACATTAATGTATACCGAAGAAACTACAGAAAATGAAATAATCATTGAAGGAGTACCAATAGTGACAAAATTTAAAATATACCAAGGAGATGAAAATATCATTTTAGGAATAAAATGGCTAGAACAAGTAAACCATATAATCTAGAAGACAAACAGTTAATAATAAATTATGAAAATAAAAGAGTTATAATAAAAAGAACATTAGTATGAAAATATACATACTTGCAAAGATAATAATAAAGGGATATTACAACAGATATTATACACCAATGATAGATACGGGAGCAGAAGCTAATATATGTAAATACAATTGTTTACCAAAAGATGAATGAGAAAAATTAAAAACACCGATAGTAGTAACATGATTTAATAATGAAGGAAGCATGATCACATATAAGGCAAAAAATATAAAAGTACAAATATGAGATAAGATACTAACTATAGAGGAAATATATAACTTTGAATTAACTACAAAAGATATGTTATTAGGAATGCCATTTTAGAAAGATTATACCCACATATAATAACAAAAACACACTAGTGGTTCACAACACCGTGTAAATAAAAAATAGGAGCAAAAAGAGTAAATAATAAAAAATGAAAAACAACAGAATGGACAAAAGGAAGTGAAAAAATTACACAAAAATTAGAAAATATAAAAGAAGAAGACCCTAAAATAGAATTAATTATATTCTCTATAGATAAAATAAAAATAATCCAAGATAAGTTAGAATTATTATATAGTGAGGATCCTTTACAAGGATGGGAGAAACATAAAACAAAAATAAAAATTGAGCTAATTGATAATAATAGTATAATAACCCAAAAACCATTAAAGTATAATTTTAATGATTTAACCGAATTTAAGATACATATAAATGAATTACTAGAAAAAGGATATATACAAGAAAGCAATAGTAAGCACACAAGCCCGGCATTTATCGTAAATAAACATAGTGAACAAAAAAGAGGAAAAAGCAGAATGGTTATAGATTGTAGAAATTTAAAAGCAAAAACTAAAACATATAATTATCCGATACCAAATAAAATACTAAAGATAAGACAAATACAAGGATATAATTATTTTAGCAAATTTGATTGTAAATCAGGATTTTATCGCTTAAAACTAGAAGAAGAATCTAAAAAACTAACAGCATTCACTGTACCACAAGGATTCTATGAATGGAATGTATTACCATTTGGATATAAAAATGCACCAGGTAGATATCAACACTTTATGGATAACTACTTTAAACAATTAAAAAATTGTGTAGTATATATTGATGATATATTACTATATTCTAAAAACCAAGATGAACACATAAGATTATTAGAAAAATTCATACATATTATAGAATATTCAGGCATAAGTCTGAGTAAAAAGAGAGCACACATAATGAAAAACCAAATAGAATTCTTAGGAATACAAATAGATAAAAATGGAATAAAAATGCAAACACATATAGTACAAAAAATAATTAACTCAAATGAACAGCTAGATACGAAAAATGCGGAGCTACGTCGATCGGAAGACGGAAAAAAACCCAGAGCTAAAAGGAGACGATGGGAAACTCATTAAAACCCATAATGTTTGTTTAAATACAGCTGCAGGTACAAGCAAACAAGTTAGTGATAAACAACATAAAAATGCGAACCTAAACCAACTATTCGAAAAACCATTTACCCAAAGGACACCTAGACACATGTCTATGGAACCACAAACATCTACATACGCAGATAGTTTACAAAACCAAATGAGAAAAAGACATATAACTACATCACACAAACCTATATCGAAAATATACACAAAATCCAAACTTATTTAAACCTTAACCCAAGATCAACTACTAAAGAATCAAATCAGGAGTATTTGACACAAAAGTTACAAGAATATAAGAAGCTAATTGCACGACCAAAAACTAACGCTAATTTAGTAAGAACATGTTACAACTATGGACTGTTGAATACCGTATACACATACGACAGAGAAGAAGTTAGTGGAATACCAGAACTACACAAGACATTCATCACATACAAAAGAGTTACAAAAGGAAATTTATTTTATATAAAATTCTATACAGCACTAGCGGAGATATTATACGAGGAAATAAAACCTCCAATACAGGTTATCAAGATAGGACTAACTAAAGATATGATTATACCCGAGGACATCGGACAACAAGAAGAGATATGCAAAATATAGATACCAAGTTTTTATGCCAACAAAAGAATAATTGGTATATCAACTATTATACAAGAATTAGCAAACAATTATTTAAACGGAAATTCTATATGGAGTTATTACTCGAGAGATCAATTAATGATATATTCAAATTCAAGAGAACTACGAAGAACAGATATGGATGAAGTCCAGCGATGGATCTTATCATTATTAAAACCAGAGGAACGACCTACGACAAGAGCACTAAAAGCATAATTTATTTCAACAGAGTTATTAACCAGATATTGTAAACTAATTGGACACAAATACCCTGATCACATATGTTCAAACTGTAATGAAAAAGATAACATAATTCCAGATGTCCAGCTGGAATAATCAACGAGGAAAAGAAGAAGAAAACAAGAAGGAGAAGATAAAAAGATAAGAACGGAAAAAGTTATGTAAGTAAAATAATGTAAAATAGTTGTAAAGTTGTAAAGTAGTCAAATAAGTACGTAAGATGTAAAAAGTCAATAAGTCATAAAAAGAATAGTGTATAGTTTGGTGTGTGTGTCATAAAGTAGGTATGTGTCTTAAAAATAGTGTGCAAATAATGACAAATGTATATGTACATTATTAATATGTCGTAAATAGGATAGTGGTAGACAAAATAAGAACTATTCATAGATAGTAGTAAATAGTAGTCATGATAGTAGTAAATAGTAGTGGACAGATGTAAAAAGCGTATTAGAGTGTGTATGTCTATATATAGACTCAGTTGTAAACATTGTAGGACAGGCAACGCCTAAATAAAAATCCTATTTCAGAAAACACTCTCTCAACTAAGATAAATATTTAAAATACTAATGGAAAAATCTGAAATCCAATCAGATATTTCAGATAACATGGCTAAGCAAGAGATAAAGGTATAATGTTCAAAAAATATGCGGAACTAATTTCATATATTCCTGAATATCATATATATGATTGAATAAATTTATGTCAGTTATTATGTATTAGAATTATTTGAATCATGATTTCTAGTTTATTAGCACACTGGAAATAGGGAGAAAACTTCTATACTATGCCATCCTAATGTTGAAACCGGTAGGCGAGGAAAGCCGTTTAGGGGAGTAAACAAAGATGAGGCGCTGATAAGAAGGAAGTATCCGCTAAAGTACGATGCTAGTAGTGACAGGAGAACATGATAAACAAATAATCTAATTCATAATGATCTAATATGAATTTAATCAATTATGAATATGATAGGAAGGAATAATTTGAAATAAAAAACCTGCATGATAAAGAACATGACTACATACATTCATGATGAAATGATAAAAAACTATGAAACTTTAATCTTATATATACTTAAAGATATAAAAATAATTGAATCAAGAAGAATCATATGGGAAAAAATATTTAATGATGACGAATCAGAAGATATATTGAACCAACAATGGTATGAAATAGACCTACATGATTTAGACTACGAAAGAATAGAATGGTATGATTTAGAAATAAATTCAGATTAAAATGAATTACGAGTATTTGCAATATTGGATAGAATCTATGGAAGATATAAAACTATTAGAACAATTAATGGAGGAAAATTTATATATATACCAAAGAACCCAAGATATGTTATACCTAAAATATATCATAAATAATATTAATGAAATATTCATATTAAAACAACTATCGGAAGAATATTACAATAAATATTATTACATTTTACCATGAATTCCGCACCTAATATTAAAGAAATATCAAGATTAAGACACTTAGCAAAAGAATATTATAATAAAATCTTTAAAATAAATTACTCACCTACCATACTACCACCTACCACACTACCACTTCCATGAATTCCTTAACTACCAGTTCTGCACCGAAAAATGGTATCAGAGCTATGGATAAATGCAAAAGAGTATAAATGCAAATTTTTAATAGAGTTTCGGGAGTTCCGAGATTTTGAGCGAATGTTCTTAGTGTTTGAGAGTTCTTATATTGAGTTTTTTTATCTGAAACACTGTTCTTAGAGGTTTTGAGTAGAATTTTAAGTTAGGTTTAGATTTTTAGTTGATGTCAAGCATTGTGAAGACTTGCAATTTGTTACCCGGCTGATGGAGAACATACTTGGTAATATTTTCCTGCTTTTTATAATGTGTGGAAAAAATCCCATTCTTGAGGGTGTGATTATGTGATTAATAGTCTCAATTAGCTTATGAGTATTAGTAATTATTGATTTAATTGTTTATTTGAAGTGGATTTGATTGATAACTGAGTTTTAATTCATGAATTATAGTTGCAAATATATTTCTAGTCTAGTATTCCATGCTTGCTTGAGAAAGATATTTTATACTTAAAGTTATCAATTGATTATTGTAGTGATTGGGATATTGTGGATTCAACTTGAGAAAGTGAGTCTTAATTCGATCCTACCAATCTAGCTCGAGAGAGTAGATTAATTGAGGTTTTGGGTTGTTCATAATTGTTATGCTTGTCGAGGTCCGAGAGAACTCAGTTGAATCATTATAGTTGATTGAGAGATGGCTAATACATCTATAGTCTAGCCTACCAACTAATATTCAACAATTTTAGTAAATAGTAATCACCTATATAGATAAATTGGCTTTTAATCGATCACATCCCCAATGATCCCTCTCTACTTGATTACTCCCATGCTTTTGTAGTTGTTAATTGACAAATCTAATGCCCCCATTTGAAATTAGTTGTCAACCCCTGCAACTTACTTTAATTGTTTCGCTAAATTCTATTCCTACAATCGACTAGAACACGTCTTTCACTTCATAATTGATTTCTCTACCGTATCACTCCCTGTGGAATCGACCCCAACTTTTCGTTGGGTTTATACTAGATTGTGATCGCCTGGATTTCGAATTAGATGAAGTGTAGTTGAGCATTATCACATACAAGTACATTATCATTCATACTGATGTCCCATTGCCTGGGACTCTACATTTCGTGCTACAAATTCAGAAAGAGGTCCTAATTGACCTTTGCAATATTGGTATTGTCGCAACTAAGGATTGGTAAGCTTCATTATTCGTAGAGCTTGAGCTGGTGGTCTACAGGCTTTGCATACTTGAGTTTTGATTATGATTTTTGGTATCGTTAGGGTCTTTTTCCAACCATCTGAGTTGTAGTATTCGTAAAGACTAGTGGACATACTCTATTGGGTATTTTTCAGCTTTCTGTTTGCAGCCTTGTCAACTTGCTATATATATGGTTTCGGTTGCAGTCTTGTCTACTTGCTAGTTCTTTATCACTTTTAAGTTTGCCTTGTCGTCCCTTTCATTAATATATCTTAGATTTTGTTGTGACCTCATCGGGCTTGTTATCTTATTTCATCAGGTTTTTGTAGTGGCCTTATTATACCTCATTATATCATTTCCTTTATTTTTAGTCAGTTTACTCAATCATGTGAGGCATCGCGTGCCTCCTAGTTTGAAGCATGACAATTGTAGTTGCACGCTGGTTGGGGTTATCTTTTTTATTCGGGCTCGGAGGTTAGTCACTAGAGGTTTCCTCTCTTTCTTGACTTATGTATGGGATGTGAGTAGGGCGGTTCCTTCAGGTGAGTTTGTTCCTATTGTCCGTGTGTTTGTGGATGTGTTTTTTATTGACCTACTTGGCCTACCTCTAGGATTTATATTGATTTTGCTATGGACCTTGAGTTGGGGACTTATCTTATTTCTATTCTATCATATTGGATAGCTCTCACAGAGCTCAAAATGATCACTGTTCAACTTCATGATCTCTCAGGTAAAGGATTCATTTGGTCTAGTGCATTCTCTTAGGGTGCCACCATCATGTTTGTTAAGAAGAAG
Organism: Solanum verrucosum; assembly: GCF_900185275.1. Lineage (NCBI taxonomy): Eukaryota > Viridiplantae > Streptophyta > Magnoliopsida > Solanales > Solanaceae > Solanum > Solanum verrucosum. The sequence goes on from NW_026020173.1 coordinate 653,940, forward strand.
GATTGAACCATGAAGATGTGCATTGATTCTAAGCACTTGAATAAGGTGACACTGAAGAATTGTTACCCTAAGCCTTATATTGATGATTTATTTTACCAATTTTAGGGTGCCTCTATGTATTCTAAGATTAATTTGAGATCTAGTTACCATTAGTTGAGGATTAGGTTAATAGACATCCCTAAGACCGTATTTTGGACTAATTATGGTCAATATGTGTTCCTTCTGATTTCTTTTGGGTTGCATAATTCCCATGCCCCCTTTATAGACTTGATGACGTATGTGTTCAAGTCTTTTCTTAGTTCTTTCATTATAATGTTCACTAATGATATATTGATATAATCATGGATCCGGAGAGAGAATAAGCTATATTTGAGAATTGTGCTCTAGACTTTCAGAGATCAACGACTTTATGCCAAGTTCAAAAAGTGAGAGTTTTGGCTTGAGTCAATAGTATTGTTGGGGCACGTGGTGTCCAAGAATACCATTATTATAGATCTGGTAAAGATTGAGGTTATTCATGATTAGGCTAGGCCTATCTCGGTTACTAAGATTCAGAGCTTCGTCGGATTAGCAGGCTTTTATAGATGTTTAGTAGAGGGTTTCTCCACCCTTGCAACACCTTTGACCTAGTTGACTCACCTTGATGTTCTATTAAAGTGGTTTGAGGATTGTGAGTTGAGCTTTTAGAAGATCAAAGAGTTGTTAACTACCACTCAAGTATTGTCACTTCAAGTTGTGGGTGAGGCCTTCATGGTGTATGGTGACACATCCATCATTGGTTTGGGTGGTGTATTTATGCATCAGGGTCGGGTTATAACTTATGCATTGAGGATATTTATGTTGCATGAGCGCAACTACCCCACTCATAACTTGGAGTTGGCAACGGTATTGTTTGTGCTTAAGATCTGGAGGAACTACCTATATGGAGTTCATTGTTAGATCTACAGTGATCACAAAACCTTTAGGACATCATGAGCTAGAAGGACTTTAATTCAAGGAAGTGGCAACAATAGATTGAGCTAATAAATGACTATGACCTCTCTATTCTCTACCATCTCGGCAAGACGAATATAGTGACGAACGCCTTGAGCTAAAAGGCAGTGAGTATAGGTAGTCTATCATTCTTGTCTATATTGGAGTGACCTTTGGCTTTGGACATCCAATCCTTAGCCAATATGATGATTCAAATGAACATTTCAAATTCTAGGCGTGTGCTGGCCTATGTGGGAGTTCAATCTTCGTTATTGGAGCAGATTTATGGTCGGTAGTTCTAGGATGAGACCTTGGATCCTCTTCAGGATCAAGTGATAGAGAGTGATTTCGATCAAGTTACCATTTATTTGGACAAGGTGTTGAGAATTGATCGTTGTGTCTTTTTTCTGATAGTTGAGGACTTGGTCTAGTTGATCCTTGGTGATACCCATTATTCTAGATATTCTATCCATTCGGGTACTGTGAAGATGTATCATGATTTAAGGCAGCATTAATTATGGAGTGGTATAAGGAGAGATATAGCAGACTATGTGTGACATTGCATGTTCTACCTGAAGGTGAAGACCGGACATTTGAGGCCTAATGGTGAGTTTCACAGATTACTCATTCCAAAGTGGAAGTAGGATTGCATCATAATGGACTTTGTTGTGGGTCTACCTTAGACTTGTAGAGGTGTTGACAGTATATGTGTCATCTTTGATTTATTGACCAAGTCAACACTTCCTTCCCGTTCAGCTCCGAGAGTTTGGCTCATATCTATATTCGAGTGGTAGTCCATCTTCATTGTGTGCCTCTGCCGATTATCTCATATCGGGTTCTAGTTTACTTATAGGTTTTGGAGGACCTTTTAGAAAGATTTGGTTACTCATGTCAACCTTAGCACAACTTTTCGCCCATAGACCAACGAGTGGTTAGATCATACTATTCAGTTTCTTGGAGATATGTTGTGGGGATGTGTTTTGGAGTTTGTAGGTCATTGTGACAAGTTTTTTCTTTGGTGGAGTTTGCGTACAATAACAACTACAACTCTAGTGTTCAGATTGTGTCGATCGATGCCTTATATAAGAAGTATTGTCGCTCTCTGGTTAGTGGGTTTGAATCTACAGAGCTTAGGCTGCATGTTACTAATTTTGTTTAGAAGGCCTTACATTAGGTTCTAGTGATTCAGGACAGGCTCAGGACAACTTAGAATAAAAACTAGAGTTATGTCAATCATAGGTGTCGATCGTTGAGTTTTGTAGGTTGTTATCGGGTATGCCTCTGTGTGTTCCCCATGAAGGGTGTGATGAGATTTGAGAGGCAGCACAAGATGACCCCTAGTAATACTACGCCTTTTGAGTTCCTTGAGACAGTTGGTGACGTTGCTTATGAGTTGGCCCTACCTCATGCATTTTCAACTATTTACCTAGTTTTTTGTGTTTTGATGTTGAACTCATATGTTCTTGATGAGTCTCATGTGCTCCAGTATGAATCGATTGAGTTGAATGACCATTTGACTTTTGTAGAGGAATTAGTTGCTATTTTTTATAGAGATGTGATGTGGTTGCATTAGAGAGAAACTCCTATAGTGAAGGTCCATTGGAGGGATCGTCTTATTGAGGAGGTGGGAGACCAAGCATGTGATGCAAGAGCAGTTTCCCAGCTTGTTCGAGCCTTCAAGTTTGACCCTTACTTTAATGGACTAAAGTTCTCTTTAGTAGTAGATGTCTTACTAACCCTTCAATTCATTTCTGTTAAAATACCTTCTTTTTCAGGTTATTTCTGTTAAAATTCCTTCTTTTTGTCATGTAGAGCATTCCTATAGTAACCCCAAGTCATTTATGACTTTCTTGGATTGACAACTCGGTCACCTAATCGTTCATTTTTTTTATGTAAGTTCCTGTGTTTTGAACCTTTTAAAATATTAATGGTTGACTTCGGTCAAAAGTTCAAGAAGAAGGCCTCACAATGCAATTCTAACAGTTTCGCTAGCTTTGGAACGTCGATGTTTGTCTATTACAACAGTTCATGCTGATTTTAAGGCTTCCGAGCTGATTCCGAGCCACCTTGTGGATTTTGGCTAAAATTGAATATGGGTGTAGGCCCACATTTGGTCGAGACGGCCTCAATTAGAAATTTTGACTATTTCTGACTCTAAAATGTCATATTTTATGGGTTATCATATCTCATTTCCGCGCACGAGGTTCCTAACGAATTTCGAGAACCCCGTAGGAGAATTTGGCAACGGCCAAAACCAAGTGATGTGTATCAATTAGTGCAGCCCATTTAACCCTTCACATTCGTAGGTCCATGGGAATCACTCACGAAGGCTAAAATGCTAACATTCCACGATCCCACGGACTCATCGCATTTATGATGTGTTAGCTAGTTAACCCTTTGAGTCTGCAGGCTCAATTCACCACAATAGTGGCCCTTGCATAACTGGTCATAATGTTTGAGACCTCCGCGATCTTGATGAGGTATTTTGTGTGGTCCTTAAATAAAGACCAGACGTGATGAACAACCTTTCTAAATAGAGTTTTAGCAATTTCTCCTCCATTTTAGCTCTAAATTGAGTGATTCAAAGCCCAGGTTATTTGGAAACTGTGGGGCTATGTATAGGTGTTACTAGGAATCATGGGGGAAGCTTTGTTTAGGGTAATTTTGGCTCTGAAGAGGTGTCCCAACCCCTTGTTTCTATCTTAAATTTGTGAAATTGTGTATGTTGCTTGTTTCGGCTATTTTTAAGCCTTGTAATGTGTTCCATTTGGGGACATAAGTTCCGGGAGGTAATTAGGACCGTTTGATGGGGTCTATTTTGAAATTTCCAATGCAGATCTCAAATTTCCCGTTTTGACTTCAATTAGGTCCATCTCCATTTTGTGTGATTTTGGTATCTATATTACTGTATAAGTGCTGTAATTCTATATTTGATATCTTGACAACATCTAAGAGCATTCGAAAGGGAAAAGTTTTGGCATAGTTATTTGGATCGCGTCATATAAGCCTTAAGGTAAGCTATGGCTTGTCGTTCCTTCTATTGAGCTTGAATATGTAAAAACATTTTGATTTGTGAGAATTTGGAGTCGGTACCTAGTTGTTCATGTTAAGTTACTCAGAATTCATGTTTAGGTTATTTATCAGGCATTTAAGGACTAAGAGCGTGTTAGTTGTGTTACTTTTGATCACTCTTACCTTGTGATGTGCTTCGATTATTGTTATTAATTATTTTGGTAACATGTGCAGTCTTAGTCTAGGCTTACACTAGAGATTGACATAGAGTTGCATGTGTTGGAGTCGTTAGGCCTTAGATTCTTCCTATGACATTGTCTCGAACGACATAGCTCCTAGTAGACTTATGTAGCAGACTTGAGTCTTGTAGCATATTCCTTAGTTAAGTGACAACTCAACTCAACTTGCCTTTATCTTCTTTGGTCTTGTCTTTGCGTTCGACTAGTGGTGTACGTGAGTAGTTAGGGCATATCATTGATGCGGCATTGAGTTGTGGAGTAGGAGATTGAGTGGCTACCTGATGAGTTTGAAGTGGTCTCGTGCTGCGAGTGGACAAATATTTTGTTGGTAATGGCATTTGGACTCATTTGAGTTCATTTTCTATGGTTTGAACCCGTAAACCCTATTATTACTCCTGATTTGAAGCTCTCATATGCAACTATTTTCAATAAGGTTTAGTTTACAATCGCATTTCCTAATGATCCGGCGAGAGTTTTGACTAGGGGGATCATTATTCGTACTTCCCTTTGATTCAATTAGAGTTCTGACTAGGAGATCCTATTTCATACTTTCCTTGATCTAATTAGAGTTCTAACTAGGGAGATTGTACCTTATGTCCCATTTGATTTGATTAAATGTCCGACTGGGTGAATTTATTAGATTCATGGATGCCTATACCGTTGTGGTAGTCCATGGAAGGTTGTGAAAGTTTTGATACTATTTTGAAGTTCCCGATTTAGTTCTTAGCTCTTTTGTGCACCTGTCGGGCTTATGGAGGTCTATTCAAGTTTTACTTAATTTTGCACATGAGTGTACCTTCTAGGTTTATGGGAGTCGGATTAGGTTTAGTTATTTTTACTTATTTATTTTAAGTTCTCATTACACTTGTTTGTATTCCTGACAGCTTTCTGTTCCTTGACCCCTGTTGTATTTAGATTCTAGCATTTCTTATTGCCTTTAAATTTCTTGCTCAGTCAGCCTATCATGACTATTGAGTACCTGTTGTTTTGGTAGTCTTTCTGCATTTTGCATCTGTTATGTGATGCAAGTCCGAGCACCAATTATCATCGCTTAGATTCGAGCCACTAGCGGCTTTAGTTCAAAGACGAGGGTTAGCACATGGCATCCTGGATTTACCTGTATTTATGTCCTTTTGATACAATATATATGGTATGTTATGTTCCTAAAAGACTAACTTAAAATTCTATGTCATGTTTTTTTTATAGTTAAATGTTACTTCATTGAATAACCAGCAACAAGAAAGTGTTGTAAAGGTACATATACAAAGGGAGCAGATCATCACACCTGTAAGTGTAAATAGCCCAACAAAAATCTCTATCATGCTTTATTTCTACTAGGACTAAAGTTATCACAAATATCATGGGAAAATTGGGAAACTAGATTTAGATCAAGCTCACATTACCTGAAAATTGAAGCCACCAGTAATACCATCAACATTCAATACCTACATGATACTGACATTGATTTCATTCATACATAAAAAGGAAAAAAAAGTTATACATGATACTGACATTGATTTCATTCATACCTCACTTAACATGTACATCTAGCTCTATACACACTATGAATGTCTGAACAATCTCTTAACGTGTTCATCTAGCTCTATACACTCTATGAGTGTCTGAACAATCTCATACCCATCAACACACATTGCTTACATGTCATATAAAGGAAAAAAAGTACAATACTTATCATTGTTTTTCATTTCTATTGCACCCGTATATGATGGGAATGAATTAACTTTTCAAGTCCATCCTCCACTTCTTTAGCAATTTGATATTTTTTTCTCAAAGACATCATCCAGATTAAGCTTTGGAACAATGGCTCAGATAATGTACAATCATGAGAGAGGCCCTCATTATTTGGGAGGAAATAATAAGTTTAAAAAAGAGAGCATCAAATACAGAAGCTTTAAATATAATCACTTTTTATTTTGTGTCATGAGAAAGAAAAATCTAAGATATCTAAAATTCTCATACCATCAAATACATAGGCTTTGATGTTAGATTGGGTATTACTAAGCTTGTAGCAAGCATCAGTTACTTTATCAGCTAGAGCATGATATTGAATTGAAGCAACAACAGTTTATTATGGTAGTTTGCATGATTTTTCATTAATTAAAACCATGACGTAGATGTTTACAAATGTGAACAAGGACAAACAAACATGTGCCACAAAATGTGAACTAGCAGTCCGGTAAGAACCATTTTCAATTCTATGGCTATATCAATTATCTGACTTAATGTGCTCAAAAATAAGTTCACTGAATTAGTTGCTTGTGCTCTTGTCCACTTTTTCGCACAATAAACATGATGCAAGAAATGGAGATGAAAAGATATGGGAGTAGTCAACACAAGACAAATTTATAACATAACATCATCATTGCACAAATAGTTTTAATTATCTGTTACCTTTTTGTTTTGTTGTGGTAAATCATACGCTTACTACTACCTGTCCAAGAGACAACAATGGCCTTTTCCATCTTTGCTAACTTGATGACTTCAACTTCTAACCTCTTAGTTTAACGGTCTTTTGCTGATTATCATTAGTTAAGAGAAGATAAAAAAAAAGTAACAAACATGAAAAGTTTGAAAAGACTTAGGCATATCCATCTTGTTGTATGATAACACCCAAAATACTCTCTAAAACAAATCCAATTATTAAGCGATCGTCATCAATATTAAAGACTCAACTAAGAGTCGGGGTTGAATCCCACAAAGACTATATAGTGTAGAGAATTCTATCAAGAAAGTTAGAATGTAAATCAATTCATTTGTAGCAATTAGAATAACAAGTGGATGATTACATAAAATTTACAAAAAGAATTTTGATATCAAGATTCACAATTAAACTAATATTTCAGAAATTCTAACAAGTAACAAGTAATCTAGGGATGCATGGATTGAAAATTGATATCACATAGGGGTAGTGGTCTTGCTCTATAGTGATGAACACTCATGGATAGACTTGGTCATCTTCAATGATACTAATCTTATTTCGATCTCATAACATCAGTCCATAGAATCTCCTTTCAGTCTGACCTATGTGCATAACTAAACAACCCAACACCTAACATTATCTCTCTTTCGATGTATAAATAGGTCAATTAGATTTGACCCATAATCTCTTTTTTCAAGAAAATTACAGACATCAAACAATAAATTGCAAGTATCGAACAAATTACCCCCTGTAATAAATCTTTTTTTAGCATTAATCGATGATCAGAAGTAGGATTAAGTGTGCAACCCTATCACAAAAGTTAAACCATACTAATTAACACAAATCCGTAGATGAACAACAACACAACAAAAGATAACACATGCCCACTACATTAAATCAACACCCAATCGTAGAATTGCACCCCTAGACTTTGGGGTTTTAGCCACCTATCACAAAGTGTAAATAAATTATACCTTTCATGAAAGAAGCCATAAGTGACATGAAAATAAGAAATTATAAGAAACACCCACTTTGAATTCAACTACACGCTGTACAAATTAAGAGCAAAGTTGAATGCCCGAAAACTAAAAATGTTCTTCACAGGGTAAAGTATTTCTCAGTCTAAAAACTCTAGAGAAAAGTGTTACGAACATCCTAGAAAAGATTTCAGTATCCTATTTTCTCTCTTATTTGGGCTATTTTTAGTTTCCCAAAATTTGGGCAAAAATTCATTGTGGGACCATTTTAGGGACGTTGGTCGGATTCACCAAGCAGATTTGGTGGATCGACATTTATTCATTAGATCACCTTTCTCTTGCTTTATGCTTCAGGTGATTGAACCTCATTCAACAAGCTCGTTCTAGTCTTCCTTCACATTCTATGAATCACCGAGTACCATCTTTGTTTGACTTTTTAGCCTTTAATTTTTTCTACAAGTCCTATCGCCATCAGCTATTGTCAGCAAGTTCGGCGAGTCATCATTCCTCTTTGAATTCATCAACCAGTCTCAGTTAATTCAAGTGTTGAACTCTGTCAATTCGAGCTATGCTTCAGTTGGTCGATCCGCCCTTCTTGTTAGGCGATCAACAATGTGGAGTTTACACGACCATTCTTCCAAACATTCATCATTGTCTTGTCCCTTAGCCTTCAAAGATGCAAATCAACAAAATATCATTAGAATATGACATAATTAGGCATTGAGGACACTAATTTTTTAACTAAATAGGTCTCATATGAGTGTAAGTTTACCACTTATCAACACCCCTAACTTAAACTATTGTTTGTCGTCAAGTAAATAAAGAACACAATGAGTTCAAGAAGGGTGTCTATAATAGATCTCAATGAGAGCTAGCATGAAAGTTCCATTACAAGAGTACTCTCAATAATATGTGACACTCATTTATGATCAAATAACTTTAAAGGTTGACTAGCCAGTATCAAACCAAGCTCAAGCTCACTATAGCTTCTTTACTAATGCAAAAGCAAGTTTCAACAAATGCATTCAAGTGTCTTCACATGAAGAACAATTACATGCTCTCAGAACCAAATCAATAAAGAATTTAGGAATCAATACAACTCTCACTCTCCCTAAAGAGAAATACATGCAAACTTCATCCCATAGGTTTTGCCCAGATCATCCAATCATCACATAACCTAGTTCATGCAAGATCGCAAGGGCCTTTAGGCCTGTAATGGAGTTGAGGGTTAAGGTATGGTCAATTTTTCCTAAAGACTCCACCTTTTTCAAAGCATTGTTGCGATCATGTTCACCTCTTCTCAAGTTCTTTTCATTTGAGAACTCAAACTTTGACTTGTCAATCATTGTATTGGAAATCCCTTTTTATTTCACTAAACTATCTTTTTCATTTCAATTTTCAAAAGGTTGTTCATTACAATCTCTTTTGTTTAATGGAGAGGTTTGTTCTTTTTGTAACATACTTCAAAGTTGAGTCTTTTTTTTGTCTTTCACTTGGCTTTCTTTTAAGATGGCTATTCAAACAAATCAATGCTTCGAAAAGGATTTTGGGTTAGAAGTTAAGGGTAATTTTGCTCAAGAGGTTTCAATATGGTTGTCAGCAAATAGATTAGGCTCAAATGGTGCCAAAATGGTTGCACACCCTCACAAGGTAGTCGCAAAAAGGATATGACATTTGGGTTGCCTCTCAAAATTTCAGCCCAAGAACATTTCTTACATTCACCAAATCTAGACAATTTCACTAACCAGGCAAATTCTAGGATTTTACAAACATGCTTCCAAGTATAACCTTACCACACATGGAACTTCAAACATAATTATTTAGCACAACCTGATAAAATCAAAGCTTGCATGTGATGGTCATTGCAAGGCTCACATCAAAACACATCTACTCAACACAAGAATCAGAAAGAACATTCAAAAGTGCAACCACATTGATTTATTCTTTCAATACAAACACTAACACAATACTCATCATGATTACTATTCAAGACATCTACATTGAACACAATTGTAACACGCTAGAAACTAGTAGGCTAAACTAGAGCTAAACGTGAGGGTTAGAGTCAAGGAAGAAGAACAAGGGCCAAGGGAGCGGGCCAAGGCAACCTCTATTGGTGTAGGCATTGCCCCACCTACAACCTACCATGCCCACCATAACGGCTCGTGGGAGGGCTCGTGGTGGATTAGGCAATAGCCTTCCCATATTTGCCAAAAATTAGCCCCTCTTTACAAGCCAGTTCACGACTCGTGGGAAGGCTCGTGGAGGGGAGTTGGTTGTGTGAGGGTGGAAGGAAGTGGCAAGCCAATATCTCAAGGCCCATGGGAGGGACCACGGCTCGCAGAAAGAACCACAGCTCGTGAAGATGCCTTGGGCTTGTGGGCTAAAGGCACTTATTGCCTAGTGTAACACACCATAAACCAGTAGGCTAAACAAGTGCTTGACGTTAGGGTTAGATTCATAAATTTAGCTTCCCGTACTTAGAATGAAGGGTTTCATATTATAACATCAAGGTATAACTCCCCAAGTACCAACCAAAGGTCCTTGAGGAGGACTCTAGTAGACTGCCCAATACAGTCCATCCACGACAGTGACCCACACCGTGTAGGTCAGGGGTCGTGGGTCAAGGTCCCAGAAACCATGTTGCAGATCACCATCCATGGATGAGCAGCACGCCCCGTGGGTCCACCAACGGCCTGTGGGTGTGGTTTCGTGGGTGAGGCAGTGTGTATGTTTTAAATGGTTAAGTGTTGGCTTAGTTGAACTTTCCAGAATTAATTAGGGATTAAGTGGTGTCATTTTAACCTTACTTAGACCAACTATATAAAGACTTTAGGCCCTTAATTTCTTCATTCCAAATTATTATTTCAAGACCCCCAAAGAAACCCAATTCCTTCTAAAAAATCCTCCCTCTAGAAAGTGAAGAACAAGGAGAAGAAAATCAAGCTAGGTCAAGTCCAGAATCCATTGTTTCAAGCTTTGTAAGGCTTTATAATCAAGGCATGATAACTTATTCATCCATGGAGTCCCCTAGTTATTCCACAATTGTGAAGATGAAATCCCAAATTCAAGTTAGGGTTCCTTCTAATATTGTAAGTTAAGTTGAATATGGATCCAATTGAGTGGATATTGATTGTTTATGATTGAATTAGTAGTGAATCATGTTATTATTATGAAATTACATGTTTTCCATGGTTAACCCTAGTCTAATTGATGAAATTGATGTAATGTGGGTTTATGCCATGTGAAAGGAAATTGAGGATTCATAGATGATCTTCTAGAATTTATGACATGTATAGTAATTGTTCAAGAATAAAAGCATGTGGACATGAATTGAATTAGAATAATGTATAGGTGATGAACATGACTAGTATGGCTTGAGATTGAACCTTTATGATGATACATGACTAGAATCACTTAAGAATGAAGCATGTGATTAGAATGCCTTGTAATCTAGGTGAGTGTTATGATTGTAAGAAGTAAAGCTTTGAGAGTAAGGCTTGTAGTCATGAATATTGATTACTAGGGTTTTGAAAGTAAAGCCAATATTATGAGTTATGTATGTTAGGGCTTTACAGAGTGAAGCTTATATGATAATGGTAGACTACTAGATAGAGTTATTGTGGAAGGACATTACCCACATTGCGTAGATTATGAAAATATGAGATTATGCATGTTCTTATAGAACCTATGTAAATGCTTTATGGACACTTTGAGAGTGAAGTGTCTATGATTATGATGTGTAGATTTGTTGATTGGAAGGCTACTCTCATGAACACATAATGAACATGATGTGAAAGGTTTTCTCACATATAATGATTCCAGGTTGAAAGGTTTGCTCAGCTAAAATGAATCAAGCATGTTAGAGTATAATAACTTGAAGTTGTGACATAAGATCCCTTCATTAATAGCTAGGAGGAATGAGGAAGACAATGGGGAGCAAGAAGTTCCTCTCCAAGCTCCTCCTCAAGCTCCAATTGATCCTTTAGTTGAGAATGTTACTCATGCAGAGTTTAGAGCGGCTTTTCAAGTTTTAGCTCATGCCGTGATTGCTCAAGTCAATAAGGAAGTGGTTTCTCCAATGAATCCTAATGTGAATTCCATGGCTTTGAGAGTGAGGGATTTTATTAGGATGAACCCTCCAGAGTTTTATGGCTCCAAAGTGGAGGAGGATCTTAAGGAGTTTATAGATGAGGTATATAAAGTGCTTGCTATTATGGGGATAACTTCGGTAGAGAAAGCAGAGCTAGCCTATTACCAATTGAAAGGGGTTGCTTAAGTATGGTACAATCAATGAAAGGAGACTAGACATGTAGGAGCGGGTCCAATAGAGTGGGAAGTGTTCAAATTGGCATTTCTTGGTAGGTTCTTTACCCTAGAGTTGAGAGAGGCTAAAATGCAATAGTTCATTAACCTTAAGCAAGGTAGCATGAGTGTTAAGGAGTATGCCTTGAAATTTACCCAACTATCCAAGTATTCTCCGTCTATGGTGGCAAATTCGAGGGATATGATGAGTAGGTTTTTGAAGGGCGTGTCCAACATGGTAGGAAAAGAATGTCGTACGTCAATTCTCCTTCATGATATGGATATCTCACATCTTATGGTGTACACCCCACAAATTGAGGAATCAAACGTCCAGGAAGAGAAATCTAGAGAGAAAAAGAGGCTAGAATGGAAGATGATAAGTTCTTTCATGATGGGTCCGATGGACATGGTCACTCTAAGAATCGACAAAGGTTTTCCGGACAAGGTGCTTCTAATGCTTTTAAGTATAAGGAAGAGAGAGTGTCTAACCTTAAGCCACAAGGAATTAGTAATGAGTCCCTATGGCCTACTTGTTCTAGATGTGGAAAGAGACATGAGGATAGGTGTATGGCCGGTAAAGAGGGTTGCTTTAGTTGTGGTGAAAGTGGCCACAAAATGAGAGATTGCCCAAAGGAAAAGGCTACGAAAAGAGAGGGTAAGCAAGTTTCTCCTAGTGGTTCAGATGGTGATGCTTCAAAGAGGAATAGGTTATATGCTCTTCAAGCAAGAGATGAACAAGAGTTACCTCCTAATGTTTGATATACCGTGAGTTTACGGTATTTCTAATACATTTCACTTACAAGTTGTGTGTGTCTAGGGCCTTTTTGGATTGGTTATTATGTGTTTTTATCATATTTTGCAGGAAAGACGTTCAGGCGCGGAAGTAAAGGGACAACTGAAATAACTGCAGAAAGGGCACCTACAGAGGTGATCTACGGACCGTACGTCCAGTGACGCTCCGTAGGTGACGGCCGTAGATCAGCAGGCAAGGCAAATCAGAGAAATCTGATAGAGTGTAGAACCACGGTGGCCATTGACGGTCTGTAGATTGATCTATGGACCGTACTGTTGATCCGTAGATTGATACTGCGAGGGTTCCAGTACTTGATTTTTAAAGATTCCAAGTGTGGAGTTACGGAAGGGGATTGACAGATCGTAGATCGATCTACGGTCTGTACTGCAAGTTCGTCATCTGCTTCAGAGAAGCTGATTTTTGGAGGTTGAAATATTTTCTAAGTCCTGGCTGACTAAAGGGACTCACAGACCGTAGATCCATTGACGGACCATGAGTCAGTCTCGTGGAATGAAGACGCCTACCTGAACTCACTTTTCTTAATTTGTTTCCCTTTTAATTTAGGACTTGTTTTCTATAAATAGGGCATGTAAACCTCGTTTTTAGGGGTTGGAGATTATTACTTTTGTTTTACTTGGTGACTAGGGAATTAATTTTTACTACCGGAGCAATTCTTAATTTTCAAAGGTTAATTTTGAAGATTCGGTTTGAAATTCGAGTTGAAATTATGGGTTTATTTTTCTCAACTATGTAAGTTCATAATTCTTTCATCTAAAACAATGAATTGTGTTCATATGATTATGGTTAACTAAACTCCACAACTAGGGTTGTGGGATCCATGAGCGATTAACGAAGTATGAATGGTAAATAAGCAATTCTTGAATAGTGTTTTGCATGCATTGATAATTCTTTCGTTCAAAAGTCTTTTTAACGAGTGCACGCGTTAGAACTCGCCTTGTTGCTACTTGCCGGACCAAGGAGGTAATCAACAAGAAAAGAATTATTAACATAGATTTAGTGTGACACTATCTAATAGGCTAGTGTCGATTGGTGCGAAGTAGTAACTAAGCCAAACATCGATTACGATGTCTAATATGAGGTAAAGTTAAGGGTTAGTAATTCATACACACGTAGCCGGACCAAGGTGCGAGGTGAAATTCTCTAGATGTCGGACCAAGGATTTAGAGATACCTAGCTTATCACTTTGCATGTAATACACTAGGAAAGAGCTGTTATTACTAGGATTACTGAGTTATGAGCTTGTGGTGAACACGTATACCCTAGTTAGTTTGTTCATCTTGATAACAACAAAAATTGACTTTTGTTTACTAATTACTTACTGAATTCTTACAAGTTGTTTCACAAATCCCCCATTTTTATTACTTGTTTCTGGAAGTACTTTGACTAAACAAATATAAGTGTAAGTTAAAATTAAGTCTAAACCAGTTTCCTCGTGGGATCGACCTCAACCTACAAGTTGGGTTCTTTACTTGATAACGATCGCTTAAGCTTCTTTAGGGAGGTGTAATTTGAGCGTATCAAATTTTGGTGCCACTGCCGGGAAATTTGGCTTTTAGATTAATTTTCACTACATTATTGAACTTTAGTCAAATATTTCCTAATTTTACTTTTTCTTTTTGTTCTTGTCTCTCTCAGGTTCTGACTTTAGTGTATGGCAAGGACACGGAGCCAAGGTGAACCACTTACTCTTTACGATCCAGAGTTGAAAACTTTGAGAAGAATGAACACTCAAGGAATTCCAGTTAATCCTATCGGAGTAAATCTTGATGATACAATTGAGTTACAACAGCCGAGAGTAGCTGGTGGGGAAAACTGGGGTCTAGCTAAAAATCAATTGGGAAATGCAATGAGGGTGCATGGTCCACCAGACCCACAACTGCATGCCAACTACAGGGGTAATGCAAATATTGTTGACTCTGATGGACCTCGAGTCTTACCTCCTCTGCCTCTGGGGCACACATTTGTGGTAACCAGTAGCTTGATGCAGATGGTTACAACGAGGGGCTTGTTCTCATAGTTGCCATCGGATGACCCACATGCTCACATAGCCAAGATAAGGGTAGTCTGCAAGTGTTGTGTAGGTCGGCCAGACTTGGATATAGATGTCATCGGATTGAGAGTGTTCCCTCTATCACTGACAGGCGATGCTGTTATATGGTTCACTGAGCTACCTTATAACTCAATCTATACATGGAACTAACTCAGGGATGTGTTCTTAGCAAGGTATTATCTAGTGTCCAAGAAGCTAAATCACAAAGATAGGGTCAATAATTTTGTGGTATTACCTGGACAGTCTGTAAGTAGCTCATGAGACAGATTCACTTTGTCATAAGATGTGTTTCGGATCACCGTATTGATGATGAGTCACTGAAGGAATATTTCTATCGAGATCAGGATGGTAACAATAAAGCAGTGCTAGATACTATTGCTGGAGGTTCATATGGTGAGTGCACATACGCACAGATCACAGAAAAGCTGGAGAAGATCTCTCGCAACAATAAAGTATGGAGCACTAGGAGGTCGGATACTGGGAGAAACACATTTGCCGTTCATGCTACAAACAACCAGTCTGCGAATGAGATTCGTGAAGAGATGGCTCAGATGATGACCGAATTGGCTTTGGTATTGAAGCATGTGAGCAGAGGTGCAGAAAAGGTAAATGTCGTGAACTACTTATCTAGAACTCCACCACTAGTGGAAGAGTGTTACTATCAAGAGGATGCTTATGTTGTGAATGATCAGACGTTGGGTTCCGACCAAATGCCCAAGGATCCAACACAGAAAATTGGCGCCAAGTTCAAGGAAACCAAGGTCGGAACTATGGAAATTACAACCGAGAGGGTCAATATGTCCGGGATGGGAACTTCAATCGCGATAACAACTACAACCGAAACAGCTATGGCAACAGAAACGATCGAGTTGGACCTTATGTTCCCCCTCAAAATTAGGAATCTGGTACTAGGGAAGTTGGAAGAAGTATGGCGCGTATTGAAGATATGATGCAGCTGATGAGAATATGAAGGAGATGAGAAACGACTTGTCTGGTATTGGTCAAAAGGTTGATGCCCATGCAGTGTCAATAAAGCATCTAGAGTAGCAGATGACCCAGTTGTCTACTACAGTGAACCCACGTCAACCTGGTACTCTTCCTAGCAACACCATTCAGAATCCAAAGAATGATGGCCATTGCATGGCAGTTACTACTCGAGGGGGTAATCAAACCATTGATCGACCTATGCCGGCTGTGGTGGAAGTTGAGATTAGAAAAGAAGATGATATGATAGAGGTTAGAGAAAAGTCTGAGAATGCGATAGAAAAAAAAGTGGAGATATCTCAGAAAGTGGTCCTCATATCTAGACCTCCACTACCTTTTCCACAGAGATTAGTGAAGAAAACTGAAGATGGTAAATATCGCAGGTTTATTACTATGTTGAAGCAGCTTTCCATCAATGTTCTGTTGATAGAAGCTTTGGAACAAATGCTTGGGTATGCAAAGTTTATGAAAGATATGGTAACAAAGAAGAGGTTTGTGATTTTTGAAGATGATGATAGATTGCAGCATTGTAGAGCTATTGCCACAAGGTCTCTTGTGCAAACGAATGAGAATCCTGGTTCCTTCACGATTCCATGTACTATCGGACTGTTACACTTTGCTAAAGCATTGTGTGATCTTGGTGCTAGCATCAACCTCATGCCATTGTCTATTTACAAGAAGTTGGGTCTAGGGGACCCAAAGCCCACTACAATGCGGTTACTGATGGCCGATCGGACTATGAAAAGGCCCATTGGTGTACTTCATGATGTGCTAGTAAAAGTGGAATCTTTCATTTTGTCGGTAGATTTTGTGATTCTTGACTATAAGGTTGATTTTGAGGTTTCCATCATCCTTGGGAGACCATTTCTTGCCACAGGGCGTGCGTTGGTTGATATGGAAAAGGGACAAATGAAGTTCAGACTGAATAATGAAGAAGCAACTTTCAATATTTGTAGGTCCATGAAGCAGAGTGGTGAACTCCAAACAGTATCTGCTATAACTTACACAGTGGAGAGTGGGACAGAAGTGCAAATTGAAGAGCGATTAGGTGTTGAGACACTAGCAGCAGTTATGATGAATTTCGATAGTGATGGTATTGAAGAGTATGAGGAGTTGGTAGCCGCACTCGATAGGTGTGAATATTGGTCCAAACCAAAGAAGTATGAGTTAGACATGAAAAATCGCGAGTCCCCACCTGCAAGACCATCTATTGTGGAGGCACCGAAAGTGGAGCTTAAGGCTCTACTACCGCATTTGAGGTATGTATACTTGGGTAGAGAGAATACTTCTTCGATCATCATTGCAGCAGATTTGAGTGCGAGACAAGTAGAGTGCTTGGTGACTGTGTTAAAGAGGTTCAAGCAAGCTATTGGGTGGACTATTGCGGATATTATTGGGATTCCTCCCGGTATTTGCTCTCACAAAATCCAACTCATGCCAGATCATAAGCCTAGTATCGAGCACCAGAGATTATTAAATCCACCTATGCAAGAGGTCGTTAAAAAGGAGATCATCAGGTGCTGGATGCGAGAGTTATTTATCCCATTGCAGATAGTAGTTGGGTGTGTCCTGTTCAGTGTGTGCCTAAAAAGGGTGGCATTACTGTGGTGCCAAATGAAAGAAATGAGCTTGTTCCAATGAGGCTTGTGACTGGATGGAAAGTTTGTATGGATTACCGAAAGTTGAATGCGTGGACAGAAAAGGACCACTTTCCTATACCATTCATGGACTAGATGTTGGATAGACTTGCAGGAAAGGGTTGGTATTGTTTTCTCGATGGGTATTCGGGCTACAATCAAATTTCTATAGCTCCAAAAGACCAAGAGAAAACCACCTTCACTTGCCCTTACGGGACTTTTGCTTTCAAACGGATGCCATTTAGGTTGTGCAATGCTCCAGCAACTTTCCAGCGCTGTATGATGTCGATATTTTCTGATATGGTGGAGGACACTATTGAAGTGTTCATGGATGATTTTTCAGTTGTAGGTGATTCTTTTGATCATTGTCTGGATAATTTGGCTGAGGTGCTAAAGAGGTGTGAAGACTGCAACTTGGTGTTGAATTGGGAGAAGTGTCATTTCATGGTTAAAGAAGGTATAGTGTTGGGTCATCGAATTTCAGAGAAAAGTATTGAGGTTGATAGAGCTAAAGTTGAGGTAATAGAAAAGCTTCTGCCACCTATTTCTGTAAAAGGTGTTAGAAGTTTTCTTGGGCATCCTGGGTTCTATAGGAGATTCATAAAAGACTTTTTAAAAATTGCACACCCATTGTGCAAACTGCTCGAAAAGGAGTATAAGTTTGACTTTGATGAGGCTTGTCTGAGAGCATTTGGAGAGTTGAAGGAGAAGTTGGTCACTGCACCTATCATTATTTCACCTGATTGGGGACAACCGTTTGAGGTAATGTGTGATGCAAGTGGAGTGGCGCTTGGTGTGGTACTGGGACAGAGGAAAGAGAAAATTATTCACCCTATTTACTATGATAGCAAAGCTCTAAATGTGGCCCAGAAGAATTATATTGTGACCGAACAAGAACTTCTTGCGGTGGTTTTTGCATTCGATAAATTTTGATCCTACTTGCTTGGTACTAAGGTCATAGTGCATACTAACCATTCTGCATTGAGGTATTTGATGGCGGAGAAGGATGCAAAACCAAGATTGATTAGATTGGTATTGTTGCTGCAAGAGTTTGATTTTGTGGGAAAATATAGAAAGGGGACCGAAAATCAAGTTGCCGATCACTTGTCCAGATTAGAGGAAGAGGCTATGCTAATACTTGGAGATAGGGCTGAAATTAATGATGCTTTTCCAGATGAACATGTATTGGCTGCTTCTCATGATTTGATTCCATGGTTCGCAGACTTTGCTAATTATTTGGCAAGCGATTTGGTGCCCCTGGACATTTCTTTTCACCAGAGGAGAAAGTTTATGCATGATGTGAAAAAATTAATTTGGGATGAACCCTACTTGTATCGTAGTTGTGCTGATGGGATTATTCGTCATTGTGTGCCCGAGGTTGAGATGTTGAGTGTACTTGAAGCATGCCATTCATCGCCTGTTGGTGGGCATCATAGTGGTATTCGGACTGCGCATAAGATTTTGTAGTCTGAGTACTACTGGCCTACCATCCACCAAGATGCTCATGATTTCGCCAAGTCTTGTGATCGTTGCCAAAGAGAAGGAGGGATTTCAAAGAGGCAAGAGCTCCCTATGAATCCGCTATTGGTGATAGAGTTGTTTGATGTATGGGGCATTGATTTTATGGGTCCATTTGTGAGCTCATACGGGATGAAGTATATTCTTGTTGCTGTTGATTATGTATCAAAGTGGGTGGAAGCAGTTGCGCTCCCCAACAATGAAAGTAAAAGTGTCACCGCATTCTTGAAAAAGAACATCTTCTCCAGATTTGGTACACCGAGGACGATTATCAGCGACGGAGGTTCTCACTTTTGTAATAAGTTGTTCAAGCCACTACTTGAGAAATATGGTGTCCGCCACAATGTAGCCACTCCTTACCATCCGATGACTAGTGGGCAAGTTGAAGTGTTCAACAGAGAAATTAAACAGATCTTAATGAAGACTGTGAATGCTAATAAAACGAATTGGTAAAGGAAGCTTGATGATGCTCTATGGGCCTATCGCACTGCATACAAGACCCCCATAGGTATGTCTCCTTACCAACTTCTATATGGGAAGTCTTGTCATTTACCGGTAGAGCTAGAGCATAAGGCGATGTGGCAATGAAGAAGCTCAATTTGGATTGGGGCGCCGCATCGAATCAAAGAATGAATGACTTGAATCTGCTTGATGAGTTTCACCTGAAAGCTTATGAAAGTTTAGCCTTGTACAAAAAGAAGATGAAACGGTATCATGATCGAAGAATTGAAAAGCGAGAATTTATGGTTGGTGATCTTGTGCTTCTATTCAACTCTAGGTTGCGTTTGTTTCTAGGCAAACTGAAGTCCAAATGGACTGGGCCATTTTTGCTTACAAAAGTGCTCCCCCATGGAGCGATTGAGCTTGAGAATAGTGAAGGAACAAGGTTCATGGTAAACGGGCAAAGGATCAAGATTTATCTAGGAAATGCTGAAAGTGTGCAAAAAGTGATTGAGGCCTACAATCTTGATGAAGTCTGAGTAATCAAGAAACTTGCGTCGTGCAGCAACGTTAAATCAAGCGCTGCTTGGGAGGCAACCCAAGATATACAATCTATCCAACGATAGGTTTCTGTTTCCCATTTAGTAGTTTTCTTTTTTTAATTGCGGCTCTGTATCAATTTAGATAGGTGTTTTAGTTTTGTTTTAGTGTTGGCTAGAATTAGCATAGGGTCCGTGTCTAAAAATTGTCCAGAAAATGTAAAAAGAATAGCCTAATGGTTGCTACATGTGCAGGTACGCTATGAAAAATTTGCAGAAAAATAGTTTGGTGAAGAGGTCTACGGACCCCATCGACGGTCCATCGTTCTATCCACAGACTGTGGACGGTGTCTGTAGATCCTAGGTAAGCTCCTAAATTTTTCCAAGTGTAAGAGTGATCTACGGTCCCAACCTACGGATCGTAGATCGACCCACGGACCGTAGACAGGGTCTCATGGGTCCAAAACCCTAAATTTGTCTGACCTGACCCGGACCCCCTTATTTAAAACTCCCCTAATTTCAAATCCTTTCCACTTCCCTCCATTCACTCTCTAATCGTTTCAAACACCCTCAACTACCCTAAATCACGCCATAACTCCTCCTTAAAATCATCTCTTCCATTTCTTATCATTCTCACAATTCCTTTCCATTCTGAATACTACTCATTCTATATTTCACAAAAAGGGTCTGGTGTTGGGTTAGTAACGAAGAAGCGATTCTTTGATCTTGCAAAACTTAATGTTGTCACGAAATCATCCCACTCCACGTTGCTTGTAAGGTAATAGACTTTCCCTTTACTTTGAATGTCGGTTCATAGATAGAATATAGAAAGTCGGGAGTCGGGTCTTGACCTTGGGTAACTGTTAGATGAAATTGCATGATAAAATTGGCAGTTACAATACCCTTGGAACTATAGATACTGATTGTGTTGCCTTGTTGTATGTGATTATAAGTCTACATGTAAGTTTCGACTTAAGGTTCCAAAGTTTGTCTTAAATAATTGTTAAAATGATTAATGGGAATCCTGAGAATGACAAACTAGCATGATTCAATGTTGAAATGCATGATTAGACTAGGATATTGTTGAACATGGTCTAAGATGTGGACTTGAAAATTAAGAATGGCTAAAACCTAGCACAGATCCCATCCACGATACCCCGTCTACCGACCATAGATTGGGTTCGTGGGTGGATGCTCTTGAAAATTTCACCAAGTGTGTAACCACGGATGTGGACTACGGTCCATAGATCAATCCACAGACCATTTTGTACATCCGTGGTTTCCATCTGTGACCAATATTATTGGTCCTCTGATCCACGGAAGGGTTCCACAGACCATAGGTCCCCTTCGTGGATGACCACTGTAGCCTCTGTCTGAAATTTTCTTGCGACTTTGTTACTGTTCGTTTATAGTTCTAAAGTTTTTTTTAGTTGTTTAGATTTAGTTCTGGCACTAATATCGCTTCCATAGGTACGATGGCACCCAAGAAGCTAGTCACCTACTCAAAACAGGGCAAGTCAAAATCTGTTGCTCCTAGCTTCAGGTTAATCAACGAGGACACAAACACAGAAAGAGATCCAGCATACGTTCCTCCCAACACAAGGACATCTCCCACTGTACCCCGAGCCACAAGAGGCACCCCCTGGAAGGTGATTCCCGACGTAGTCACTGTCTCCCAGTCTGATGAGGAGCACACACTGATCGGGTCACCAACTGGGGTTGCTTCCAGTTCAGCTACTGGGTCTGCGTCTGGCTCCGAGTCTACCCATGCTTCGGGGTCTAATTCTAAGTCAGCCACAAGGTCTAGCCAGAATGAACAAGCAGCCTCATCTAATGAGGCCACTAGCTCAGAGTTAGTACCCATACCAAGAAATGAGAACCCTACTCTAGTGGCTAGTGAGCCAAACAGATGGTGTGTTAAGGGCCAATGGCAAATCTATTGGGATGTCAATATGATTAATGGTAAAGGGAAGATTGCCCGAATTGTTACAGAGGAGCGCAGAGTCCTCACATGGAGCTTGCACACTGTCCCCGACATTCATCGACTTTTCAACCTTCACAAGTGTTACTAGATAACTCGAGACCCAGGGACTTATAGCGAGGAGATTGTGCGGGAGTTCTACGCCTCCTATGTTGCCACTCTCTGTGGGTCAATCTCCAAGAAATCTAAGCCCTTAGCCCAAGATCCTCTCACGTCCACTATGGTCCGAGTTTGTCCGATAGATATATCACAGGCTATCATCAACCGCTTTCTCTATGGGCCTACCACAGGTCACATTTGGTCACTAAAAACAGTGGAGTTTGATTAAAGATAGAACATCGTGCGGAGCGGTGCGTTCTAGAGGAATGCTGAGCAACGAGAGGTTGTTATACTATGGTTAGCTAAGTACATTGCTGCTGATGGCGAGCATGAGGAGTGGGTCGCCACACCACGATTGGGTATCCGAAATGCCACATTAAATTTTGCGGCCAAGTTCTTCTGGTTGTTGGTGCGTAACAGGGTGTCGCCTACAAAAGTTGATAACCAACTCACTTGGGACAGAGAGGTCATGGTTGCAGCATTTGTAGCAGGATTAGAGATTGACTTTACCCGCATGCTGTTGGCAGAGATTCACGAGAGGGCATTCAAGACCTCTACTACTTACCCCTTTCCATGTTTGATATTCCAATTGTGTAGGTACTCTGGAGTGCCTATCTGGCATTATGATAGGTTGATCCACCCTACCGGGGCTTTGGATATAGGCCTCATTCAAGATGAGGAAAATGTGGCGGCACCTCGCAGAGAGCACCAGGTTGAGGTACCTCCCTTGGGCGCAGATCTCGAAAACACGATGGGGCAGGCATAGGGTGGTGACCCCATTATACCAGATCACTCTGATACTGTCCCGGCCTCCTCTTCCCAGGCCGCTAGCATGGCTCCTAGTTCATCCCGGTCCACACCACAGTTAGGAGCTACTGTTGTCCCGTTGGCTAGAGTACAGAAATTAGAGGCTCAGATGGCCACATTGCTGCATCACATCCAGCCTTGGATGCAAATGTCTATAGCCGATTCCGAGGCTAGCATGGAGCGAAGGAAGGAGGGAATGATGGACCGGAAGGTCTAGGTAGTTAATAAGCGTCTTGATGCTTTTGAATTGCAAGTCCTCGAGCGACCAGCCCCGGCCATAGATCTATCCTTTTTTCAAGCTGAATTAGCCAGTCTCTGGGCCGACGCTGATGCCATTCTTGCCACCCCTATAGTTGAGCCTCAGGCTGCACCTACTGCACTGGCTAATGATACGGTGCTGGATGCTTTATTCAGTGGGACCGCCGAGGAAGAGTATGTGCCTACACATAACAAAGGTAAGAGGCACCGTTCTAGTCGCACTGAGAAGGAAAAAGCTCAAAAGAGACAGCGTAGGAAGGAGAAGAAGGCTTGGAAGGCTTTGATTTTAGATGAAGAGTTGTGCCAATAGAGGGTGCGTGAGAGTATTGCAGGGGCATCGAGTTTTGCCCTAGTTGTAGAGGTCCCACCTATTGTGAGGGATGTTGTGAGCACCATTGCTGGTGCGGTAAGAGTGATAGAGAGCACTATTGAGGGTGTTTTGATGAATGATGTGGGCATTACTAAGGGTGACCCAACTATTGTTCCAGCAGGCTCCTGGAAATCAGACCCCCCCCCACTTGTTGATGATTCGCCAGCGCTATGCGCCACATATTTGCTTCACCCAATCTACTTTTTTTCTGCTTTTGTATGCATTGGGGACAATTACATCTATTTTTTTGGGGGTGGGGTAAATGGATTGTGAGTGATAGGGTGAAGTCTGAGTAACCCAACTCATAGATCCTCTCATGGGGTTTTCTTGCATGTGTTCTTTTTCCCCAAGAGACTATTTAATTTATGTTGAACCAACATGTGTTAGGATCGTATGTGTAGAAGCATGAAATAGAAATAAGCATGATGGCTTAAAAATGATACTCGTGAGATTTTGTGATGTGTGCTAGAAATTGTAGGCTACGATTAGTTGAATGTGTTGGCTCTGTGTATGACATGATAATGAATCATCTTGATGGCATGACTTAAGCTGTAACTTGAACTAAGTAATCTGATAATCTGATAATGAAACTATGTGCCAAGAGTGTGTGAGAATAGTTGAATGTTCAAACCGATTTTGTGCAAAAAAACTAGAACTTGCCCGGTTAGTCCTGCTAAGACAATTCAATCTAGAGGTTAGGAAGAGATCGTAGGCCATTGTTCTGATAAGTCCGCAAATTGCCTAAAATGAGGATCCAACCAAATGAAACAAATTCTCCCTTTGATCCAAATACTTTGAGCCTAAAATAATACCATTTATTTCTAAACCCCGAACTCACATTCCTATAATCGACTATGTTGGCCCCGGTCCCTCCTTGGACATGTGCAGCTCGACCTAGGCCAAAAGCCTAAGTTGAGGGTGACTAATGTAAAAAGTAACTCCAATCTTGGCCCTGACCCGACATCAGGTATTGTGCACCTCAACCAATGGAAAATCCATAAGTTGAGGGTGGCTATGAAAGAGGAAACCCAAAGAAAAAATGGGTATGAAAAGAGTTTGATGTTGAAAAAGAGAGGAAAGGATGTGACTTGTTAAAAGCTAAAAGAAAAATAAAATAAGATTAAAAAGAGCAATAAAGTCTAAAGTCACATCCGTGGTTGAAGAAAATCAAGGGAAAGAAAGGTAAAATGGTAGGATGGCAAAAAAAAAAGAGGTTGAAAGCCTAGTGTAATGTCAAGGAGGGCAGAAAGTCACTGAGAAGTACCCAAATGTACCACACCTGACCCTAAGCCTACGTTACAAGCCAAGAAAGTCCTATAGTGATCCTAGAGTCTATTTTAGAGAGTCTAAGCAGTGAAAATAAGGGCATGCCTATGGTACTGAGCACTAATTGTACTTGAAGTTATTTCTGAGTGTGAGTGTTGAATGAATCCTTGTACTAAAATTCATAAGTCATTGTGCGAAAGAAAAGGGATTTCGTTTGAAGTAAGGGCACTTAGTACATTGTCGTAGAGTTGGTACCTTGGTGATAGTGAAACAGTGTATGTTGTGTGTTGGTTGGTCAATCGTTATCATGGTTTGATCCACATGAATTAGCTTATCGAGTCTAAGAGAACAAATTTTGTACCCACAAGAAGAATGAGGTAGAAAACCATGTGATTGCTTGTGTTTGAAATGCTTGCTTTTATACAAGTGTCGTTTAGAGTCTTAGTGCGTCGCTTGAGGACAAACAACGAATTTAAGTTGAGGGTGTTGATATACCGTGAGTTTACGGTATTTCTAATACATTTCACTTGCAAGTTGTGTGTGCCTAGGGCCTTTTTGGATTGGTTTTTATGTGTTTTTATCATATTTTGTAGGAAAGGCGTTCAGGCGCGGAAGTAAAGAGATAGCTGAAATAACTACAGAAAGGGCACCTACGGAGGTGATCAACGGATTGTAGGTCTAGTGACGCTCTGTAGGTGATGGCCGTAGATGAGCAGGCCAGGCATGGAAGGCAAATCAAGGAAATCTGATAGAGTGTGGAACCACGGTGGCCATTGACGGTCCGTAGATCAATCTATGGACCATACTGTTGATCCGTAGATTGATACTGTGAGGGTTCCAGTACCAGATTCTTAAAGATTCCAAGTGTGAAGTTACGGAAGGGGATTGACGGACCGTAGATTGACCTACGGTCCATCCTACAAGTCCATCGTTTGCTTCAGAGAAGATGATTTTTCGAGGCTGAAATGTTTTCTAAGTCCTGGCTGACGGAAGGGACTCACGGACAGTATATCCATTGACGGTCCATGAGTCAGTCTCGTGGAATGAAGACACGTGCCTGAAAACACTTTCCTTAATTTGTTTCCCTTTTAATTTAGGACTTGTTTTCTATAAATAGGGCATGTAAACCTCGTTTTTAGGGGTTGGAGATTATTACTTTTGTTTTACTTGGTGACTAGGGAATTAATTTTTACTACCGGAGCAATTCTTGATTTCCAAAGGTTAATTTTGAAGATTCGATTTGAAATTCGAGTTGAAATTTTGGGTTTAATTTTCTCAACTACGTAAGTTCATAATTCTTTCATCTAAAACAATGAATTGTGTTCGTATGATTATGGGTAACTAAACTCCACACCTAGGGTTGTGGGATCCATGAGCGATTAACGAAGTATGAATGGTAAATAAGCAATTCTTGAATAGTGTTTTGCATGCATTGATAATTCTTTCGTTCAAAAGTCTTTTTAACGAGTGCACGCGTTAGAACTCGTCTTGTTGCTACTTGCTGGACCAAGGAGGTAATCAATAAGAAAAGAATTATCAACATAGATTTAGTGTGACACTATCTAATAGGCCAGTGTCGATTGGTGCGAAGTAGTAACTAAGCCAAACATCGATTACAATGTCTAATACGAGGTAAAGGTAAGGGTTAGTAATTCATACACACGTAGTCGGACCAAGGTGCGGGGTGAAATTCTCTAGATGTCGGACCAAAGATTTAGAGATACCTAGCTTATCACTTTGCATGTAATACACTAGGAAAGGACTGTTATTACTAGGATTACTGAGTTATGAGCTTTGTGGTGAACATGTATACCCTAGTTAATTTTCTCATCTTGATACCAACAAAAACTGACTTTTGTTTACTGATTACTTACTGAATTCTTACAAGTTGTTTCACAAATCCCCCATTTTTATTACTTGTTTCTAGAAGTACTTTGACTAAACGAATATAAGTGTAAGTTAAAGTTAAGTCTAAACCAGTTTCCTCGTGGGATCGACCCCAACCTACAAGTTGGGTTCTTTACTTGATAACGATCGCTTATGCTTCTTTAGGGAGGTGTAATTTGAGCGTATCAATGTTGCTACCGGTTTGTGTTGTATGCTTTATTTGATTGCAGACTTACTTGTCTTTTGTGATTTGATATGCTAGACTTTGAGGTTTTCTTTAGTATGAATGAGCTCCATTGTTGCTTTATGTTATTTTAAGTAGAACCCTACTTGGCCTTGTTTGAGTTTTTGATAAATAGAAAGAATTTATGAATAGGGTGTTTAAAAGATACCTTGAGATGTTAAATTAGTAGGATCCAATAAAGGGTTGTAGTATAGTTCACCATAGTTTATAATCATCATAAGTGATGGATGTGAAAGCTTAAGTGATAACTTGATTCGACCTTGGAATTGAAAGTAATGGTGCTTAGAAAGTCCACCTAGGCTTACTCCTTAAGGGGGAGATGGTGTGCCTAGATAGCAAGGTCATTGTGTGTTTATGTGTGTGGACATGTTTTCTTTATATGCATGTTAAAAAGCTTAAGTCTTGATAGAAATTACTTATGTGCATTGTTTTTCCTCATGTTGTAGTGAATTGAGTAGAGTTGCCTATAGAACTTCATGAGATGAAGAGATGAATAGATGAACATGTCCTAGCTCGAAGTTGAGAGTTCCTCCTTGAATGAATGCTTTTTGAGAGTAAACTGAATATAGGCTCCCCGAGTATATGTTGAGCTTGTTTTAGGTAGAAGATGGTAGTTCCTTCTTGAACTTGACTAGTTATGAGAATCTCATGCATTTTAGGTTGTTAGATGTAGTTCCTACTTCATTATCTTGCATTGAGTATGTTTATCTTGGAGTTGAAGTTTTCCTCCTTTGTTGTGTACATTTAGATGTGTTGCATTCATGATGGGCTGCTAGTCTAGAGTCGTTTCCTTTAAGAGGCCTTTAGAATCGTCATTCGAGGATGAATGTTCCCGAGGGGGAGATATTGTAAAAACTCAGAAACTACTAGGCTAAACTAGAGCTTGATGTTAGGGTTAGAGTCGTGAATTTAGCTTCCCGTACTTAGAATGAAGGGTTTCAGGTTAGAACGCCAAGGTATGACTCTCCAATGACCAACCAAGGGTCCTTGAGGAGGACCCTAGTAGACTGCCCAAAACAGTCCACTCACGAAAGGGACCCATGCCCCGTAGGGGGGGCACACCCCATGGGTCAGGAGTCGTGGGTCAGGGTCCCAGATACCATGTTGTAGACCACCATCCACGGATGACTAGCATGCCCTGAGGGTCCACCCACGGCTTGAGGGCATGGTCTCGTGGGTGAGGCAATGTGCATGTTTTAAATGGTTAAGTGTTGGCTTAGTGGAACTTTTTGGAATTAATTAGGGATTAAGTGGCTTTAACATTACTTAGACCAACTATATAAAGACTTTAGGCCCTTAATTTAGTCATTCCAAATCATTATTTCAAGACCCCCCAAAAGAAACCCAATTCCCTCTAAAAAATCCTCTTTGTAGAAAGTGAAGAAGAAGAAGAGAATCAAGTAAGGTCAATTCAAGACTCCATTGTTTTAGGCTTTGTAAGGCTTTATAATCAAGGTATGATAGCTTATTCATCCATGGAGTCCCCTAGTTATTCCATAATTGTGAATATGAAATCCCCAATTCAAGTTAGGGTTCCTTGCAATATTGTGGGTTAAGTTTAATATGGATCCAATTGAGTGGATATTGATTGTTTATGATTGAATTAGTAGTGAATCATGTTATTATGATGAAATTACATGTTTTCCATGGTTAACTGTAATCTAATTGATGAAATTGAAGAAATGTGGGATTATGCCTTGTGAAGGGAAATTGAGGATTCATACATGATCTTCTAGAATTGATGACATGTATAGTAATTGTTCAAGAATAAAAGAATATAGACATGAATTGAATTTATGTGATGAATATGACTAGTAAGGCTTGAGATTGAACCTTATGATGATATATGACTAGAATCACTTAAGAATGAAGCATGTGATTAGAATGCCTTATAATCTAGGTAGGTACTGTGATTGCAAGAAGTAAAGCTTTGAGAGTAAGGATTTTAGTCATTAATATTGATTACTAGGGTTATGAAAGTAAAGCCAATATGATGAATTATGTATGTTAGGGCTTTAAAGAGTGAAGCTTATATGATAATGGAAGACTACTAGATAGAATTATAGTGGAAGGACTTTACCCACATAGCCTAGATTATGAAAGTATGAGATTATGCATGTTCTTATAAAACCTATGTAAATACTTTATGGACACTTTGAGAGTGAAGTGGCTATGATTATGATGCGTAGATGTGTTGATTGAAAGGCTATTCTCATGAACACATAATGAACATGATGTGAAAGGTTTTCTCACATAGAATGATTCTAGGTTGAAAGGTTTGCTCACCTAAAATGAATCAAGCATATTAGACTAGAATAGTTTGAAGTTGTGACATAAGATCCTTTGATGAATAGCTTAACTTGGTAAGATAAGACCATTTCATGGTAGCTTGAGTATAAGACCTCATGGTAGCCTTGGATTGAGAAATCATACTCTTCCTAAGGGTAGCTTACACTAGTATCATAGAATACTTGCATGGTAGCATGACTTGGTTAGGCCAAATCAATTCATGGTAGCTTGGATGGAGCAATAGTATCCTTCCTCGAATAACTTGAACTTGCATAATAGTACGCTTTCCATGATAGCTTGGCTTAGCATAATGTAGTTATGTTTTCTAGATGATTAGCTTGGTCTAGCCTAGTATGATGCTATTCCTTGGTAGCCTAGAAATGACGAATAAAAATCATTTATGTATGATTGCCTAACGTGGTACTTAGTATGGGTGGGATTATGGGGTATTACCCATGCATTGCACAAGTATTACTTGAAGCTACTTATGAAGTCTTCTCTTATACGTTGTATGCTTATCTTGGATTGTTGCTATAGTTGCCTTCCATGATATGTTGGACTAAAGGTGAAGGTTCCCTTGTCTATGAGAATTAAGCTAAGGGTGAGATCAAAAGATGGTAAGTATGTTTATGATAACCTAGAAGTGGTATTTAGTATGGATGAGATTATGGGGTCTTATTCATGCATTGCACAAGTATGCTTTGAGGTTACTTGAGAAGTAGTTATCTTATGATATGAAGGACTAAGGGTTGAAAAATTCTTGTATAATGCCTACGTTGGAGATTATGCCTATGACTATGTTGGTGTCTCTTATGCTTATAATTTAGGTTTTATAACGTATCTCTTATGATTATGGTATATATCTTATGTTTACTAACCCTTATGTTATGCTCTTATGGTATTATGCTAGCTATCATATTTATTACATTTTGTACTAACGCATACTCTTACCTACATTCTTATCAAATGTAGGGTCCGGCGATCTTGAGTTCCATTCTCATGGCTAGGTTCTTAGTAGAAGCAAGGAGTTGAAGACTTGGTGAGTCCTCATAGCATCGAGGATTTGATCACCTTTAATTTATGTCTTTCATTTATGTTTTAGACTATTGTATGGGCTGTGTCCCAAGTGTTATTCAAAGTTGTTTTAGATGGTTTTGAGACAAAGTGTTAAAGACTTCCACTTCGTTTTATGAGACTTCGATTGTTATGAAAAATATTTTTAAATTTCCACACTTTTCTTTTATCTTATGTTATGATATGCTGAGTGGCTTACATGGAGTCCTTCGAGGTTCTATGTTCCATGTTACATCTAGGGTGTACCCCTGGGTTGTGACACCTAGCCACTGCCTCAAGTCCACAAAGGAGACCACGGCTCGTGGTCATAACCGCGGCTCGTGGGGCCCCACGTAAGACCTGGCAGCTCACTTAAAATGAAGGGTGTTTTGGGTCATTCCAGTTTTAGTCCAACTTAAGTGAGATCATTTTTCCTTAACTTAGGGTCACTATATAAGTCATATTTACTCAAAAACCAACCTATTCATCTCATTATTTCCAAAAACCAAATTAATTCCCAAAAGCTCTCCTCTAAAAAATTCTCTCTCTAGAAAACTCAAAGAAGAAGCAGAAGAAGAAGAAGAAGAAGAAGAAGAAGAAGAAGGAGTGAAGCTAGGGTTCAAGAAGAAAGGTTTTTCACACCAAATTAATAGGGCTTTGTGATCAAGGTATGTTAGTCTTTCATCTATGGATAGCCTTCATCCATGGAGTCCCTTCAAAATCCCAATTTCAAAGATAGAAATCCCCAAAAGTTATGGTTTGATTCCAAAGTCATGGGTTCCTTTCAAAATCAATTCTAATGATCGAATTATGTTATATTAAGTACAAATTTATGATTTCCTATGGTTTTTGTGATGAATCCCCAAGAACCCATGAAATCCCCATATTACTCAATTGTAATTTGTGATGTTACTTTGTTCATGAAAGAAAAATGCTACGAAAGTATGCATTTAGTGATTGAGTTACTTGAATTATGATGATATCTATGTCTAATATTTTGAAATTTAGATGTGTTGATTTGATATGAGCTTTGAACCTTGAAAGGGTAAATTATGAGAATTATGCATGTTTTTATGGAATCTATGTATATGTTTTAAGAACACTTTGAGAGTGAAGTGTCTATGATTATGATGTAGTTGTTGTGTTGTTGAAAGGATATTATCATAAACACACTTATGAATGAATATGATATGATGTGAAATATTTTCTCACAATATGAAGGTTTCTAAGGTTGAAAGGCTTTCTCACCTATTTGACTTATATGTAGACATGGAGGGTGAAAGGTTATTCTCAAGCATGATCTAAGAGCTATCTTATGAATTAAGCATGAATATGAATTAATTCAAGACTTAATATGTACTCTGTGGGAATTAATACTTAGGACCGAGTAGATATTGAATATGAGATGGAAGCTTTTACACTAGTTGAGTCCAGCTTCCCAATGGGATCCTTTTACACTAGTTGAGTCCGGGTTCCCAAAGTATGTCTCATGAGATAGAGTCCTGTTACGCAAGTTGAGTCCGGGTTTCTAGTAGCAATCTACTTATCCCATAAACTATGTGTCCCCATAGGTTATTTAGCTAGTGTATCAACCTAAGCTTAAAGTATGGTTCTACCTTAGGCAAGTAAGACACCCCTATTCGGTGTGGGACCATGTATAGCTCACATTGTCCGCATGTCAGTTAAGGCTTATTCCCACAACAACAACAACAACAATATGAATTTTGAACTATGGTTACTCAAGAAGCTTTTTATATGAGTTTTTCAAGGTTTTAAAGATGATGATGACTATGTTGACTATATTTATGATTATATTTTTCCACTCTCTTTATGATGTTTGTTTAAACTTGATAAATTTCATACTTTCAAATGAAATGTCCATTTTTTCATGTTTTCAATGTTTTTATACATGCCTATCATACTTGGTGCATTGTTGTACTAACACCTACTTTCCTACATTTTCCCCTGTGTAGGGTTCGGTTCTTGAGGTGATCATTCTTGAGGCTAGAGCTTGGACTTGAGTATCTTCCCAGCTTGGTGAGTCCTTGTGGTTCGAGGAAGGGATTTTCATATGTTGTAGTTCTTTCATGTACTTTCCCTTTTCGAACATGTTGTAATGGGCTAGGCCCTATTTCATTCAAAGATTATAATAAATGGCTATATTGAGACTAAGTGTCTAGACTTCCGCTTTCCTTTATGAAACTTTTTTAGACTTGAATTGTGTCTTTACTCTTATTGTTCTATTTCTTATCTTATGTGAACTAAGTGGCTTGTATGGAGTCCTTAGGGGTTCTATACGTCGTGTTACATCTAAGGGGTTACCCCTGGGTCGTGACAAAGTTGGTAATCAGAGCACAAGGTTTAGAAATGATCCTAGGATGATGTTATAAGCCACGTCTAGTAGATCTTATTCATACGTGTGAAGCGCGCCACATTTATGAATGATAGGCTACAACATGATTAGGAAACTTCACTTCTTCATGAATCTATGTCGTGCCATAGAGTTTAACTCTATAAGATATCTCTCATAATCCTTGCCTATGTTCTTCAGGATATGAATACTATAAGGGTTAATGCTAGAAGGATGGAGGGTGATAATATGGAACAAGGAGATCCTCCTCAAGCTCATCAGCTCCAGTTGATCCTTTGGTCGAGAATGTTACTCATGCGAAGTTTAGGGCGACTCTTCAAGTATTGTCTCAGGCCGTGATGGCTCAAGCCAATAGAGAGGTTTTAGCTCTAGTGAATCCTAATGTGAATTTGACGGCTTCAAGAGTGAGGGATTTTGTAAGAATGAAACCCCCAGAATTTAATGGCTCTAAAATTGAGGAAGATCCTTAAGAATTTATAGACAAGGTCTATAAGGTACTTTCTATTATGGGGGTGACTCCGAAAGAGAAGGCAGAGTTAGCCTCTTACCAATTAAAAGGTGTTGATCAACTGTGGTATAACCAATGGAAGGAGGGGAGGTTGGTAGGAGCGAGTCCTGTAGAGTGGGAGATGTTTAAATCAGAGTTTCTTGATAGATTTTTCCCCCTTGAGTTGAGAGAACCTAAGATGCAAGAGTTCATTAACCTTCGTCAAGGAGGTATGAGTGTGAGGAAATATGCTCTAAAGTCACCCAACTATCAAAGTATGCTCCAACTATGGTGGTGGATTCAAGGGCTAAGATGAATAAATTTGTGATGGGAATGTCCAACATAGTAGTCAAAGAATGTCGTACGGCAATGCTTGTTCAAG